>NW_026736977.1:0-54000 GCF_949786415.1 Peromyscus eremicus | reverse complement strand
ATTGTGCTCCAAATGCCATACACAGTGCAAATAGCACTCGCGTCTGTTCCCAGCAAGTACAGTGTATTGGACTGAATAGGAGCTACTGTTCTTGTCAGTTTCTTAAGCAGAGTTGAAATAGATATGGTCCATGTGTGTAGGAATCACAGTTCTTTTGTTCAGACCAAGCTCACTGTTTAGAACCTATAGGAAACACAGTAGAGTAGATGAGTACTCTTTTCTCAAAAGCAGAGTGAGTTTCTTGTAAGGCGAGCTAGCGTTTGTTTCCCAGTCCTAAATTGAGTTGAATCACATGCAGTTTGTGGTCCTACGAGCAAGAGTTGTTTTATGGTAAGAATAGTCACTATTGCGCTGCCATTGCCATACACAGGACAAATAGCACTGGCGTCTGTTCCCAGCAAGTACAGTGTATTGGACTGGAGAGGATGTACTGCTCTGGTCAGGTTCCTAAGCAGAATTGAACTAGATATGGCCGTGTGTTTAGGAAGCACAGTTATTATGTTCTGAGCAAGCTCACTATTCTGGCCCTATAGGAAACACAGTAGAGTAGAAAAGTGCTCTTTTCTCAAAAGCAGAGTGTGTTTCTTGTAAGGCGAGCTAGCGTTTGTATCCTAGTCCTAAATGGAGTTGAATCACATGCAGTTTCTGGTCCTACGAACAAGAGTTGTTTTCTGGTAAGGAAAGTCACTATTGCGCTCCCATTGCCATACACAGGGCAAATAGCACTCGCGTCTTTTCCCAGCAAGTACAGTGTATTGGACTGAATAGGAGCTACTGTTCTTGTCAGTTTCCTAAGCAGAGTTGAACTACATACGGTCCTTGTGTGTAGGAAGCACAGTTCTTTTGTTCTGAGCAAGCTCACTGTTTGAACCCCATAGGAAACACAGTAGAGTAGAAGAGTGCTCTTTTCTCTAAAGCAGAGTGTGTTTCTTGTAAGGTGAGCTAGCGTTTGTGTCTCAGTCCTAAATGGAGTGGAATCACATGCAGTTTCTCTTCCTACGAGCAAGAGTTGTTTTATGGTAAGAATAGTCACTATTGCGCTACCATTGCCATACACAGGACAAATAGCACTGGCATCTGTTCCCAGCAAGTACAGTGTATTGGACTGAAGAGGATCTACTGTTCTTGTCAGGTTCCTAAGCAGAATTGAACAAGATATGGCCGTGTGTGTAGGAAGCACAGTTCTTTGTTCTGAGCAAGCTCACTGTTCGGACCACATAGGAAACACAGTAGAGTAGAAGAGTGCTCTTTTCTGAAAAGCAGAGAGTGTTTCTTGTAAGGCGAGCTAGCATTTGTTTCCCAGTCCTAAATAGCATTGAATCACATGCAGTTTGTGTTCCTAGGAACAAGAGTTGTTTTCTGTTAAGGAAAGTCCCTATTGTGCTCTCATTGCCATACACAGTGCAAATAGCACTTGCGTCTGTTCCCAGCAAGTACAGTGTATTGGACTGAAGAGGAGCTCCTGTTCTTGTCAGTTTCCTAAGCAGAGTTGAACTAGTTATGGCCCGTATGTAGGAAGCACAGTTCTTTTGTTCTGAGCAAGTTCACTGTTCTGGCCTTATAGGAAACACAGTAGAGTAGAAGATTGCTCTTTTCTCAAAAGCAGAGTGTGTTTCTTGTAAGGCGAGTTAGCGTTTGTTTCCCAGTCCTAAATGGAGTTGAATCCCATGCATTTTCTGGTCCGACGAGCAAGAGTTGTTTTCTGGTAAGAAGAGTCACTATTGCGCTCCCATTGTCATACACAGGGCAAATAGCACTGGCATCTGATCCCAGTAAGTACAGTGTATTGGACTGAAGAGGATCTACTGTTCTTGTCAGGTTCCTACGCAGAATTGAACTAGATATGGCCATGTGTGTAGAAAGCACAGTTCTTTTGTTCTGAGAAAGCTCACTGTTTGGACCCCATTGGAAACACAGTAGAGTAGAAGAGTGCTCTTTTCTCAAAAGCAGAGTGTGTTTATTGAAAGGCGAGCTAGTGTTTGTTTCCCAGTCAGAAATGGAATTGAATCCCGTGCAGTTTCTGGTCTTATGAGCAAGAGATATTTCTGGTAAGAAGAGTCACTATTGCGCTCCCATTGCCATAAACAGTGCAAATAACACTGGCATCTGTTCCATGCATGTACAGAGTATTGGACTGAAGAGGAGCTACTGTTCTTGTCAGTTTCCTAAGCAGAGTTGAACTAGATTAGGCCCCTGTGTGTAGGAAGCACAGTTCTTTTGTTCTGAGCAAGTTCACTATTCTGGCCCTATAGGAAACACAGTAGAGTAGAAGAGTGCTCTTTTCTCAAAAGCAGAGTGTGTTTCTTGTAAGGCAAGCTAGCGTTTCTTTCCCAGTCCTAAATGGAGTTGTGTCTCATGCAGTTTCTGGTCCTATGAGCAAGAGTTGTTTTCTGGTAAGAAGAGTCACTATTGCGCTCCCTTTGTCATACACAGGGCAAATAGCACTGGTGTCTGTTCCCAGCAAGTGCAGTGTATTTGACTGAAGAGTGTATACTATTCTCGTCAGTTTCCTAAGCAGAATTGAAATAGATACAGCCCGTGTGTGTAGGAAGCACAGTCCTTTTGTTCTGAGCAAGCTCATTGTTCTAGCCATAGAGGAAACACAGTAGAGTAGAAGAGTGCTCTTTTCTCAAAAGCAGAGTGTGTTTCTTGTGAGCAGAGCTAGCGTTTGTTTCCCAGTCCTAAATGGAGGTGAGTCACATGCAGTTTGTGGTCCTAAGAGCAAGAGTTGTTTTCTGGTAAGAAGAGTCACTATGGCGCTCCCATTACCATACAGAGTACAAATAGCACTCGCGTCTCTTCCCAGCAAGTACAGTGTATTAGACTGAAAAGGAGCTACTGTTCTTGTCAGTAACCTAAGCAAAGTTGAATTAGATATGGCCCATGTGTGTAGGAAGCACAGTTCTTTTGTTCTGAGCAAGCTCACTGTTTGGACCCCATAGGAATTCCAGTAGAGTAGATGAGTGCTCTTTTCTCAAAAGCAGAGTGTGTTTCTTGTAGGCGAGCTAGCGTTTGTTTCCCAGTCCTAAATGGAGTTGAATCCCATGCAGTTTCTGGTCCTACGATCAAGAGTTGTTTTCTGATAAGAAGAATCACTATTGTGCTCTCAATGTCATACACAGTACAAATAGCCTTGTCGTCGGTTCCCAGCATGTATAGTGTATTGGACTGAAGAGAATCTACTGTTCTTGTCAGGTTCCTAAGCAGAATTGAACTAGATATGGTCGTGTGTGTAGGAAGCACATTTCTTTTTTTCTGAGCAAGTTCACTGTTCTGGCCCTATAGGAAACACAGTAGAGTAGAAGAGTGCTCTTTTCTCAAAAGCAGAGTGTGTTTCTTGTAAGGCGAGCTAGCGTTTCTTTCCCAGTCCTAAATGGAGTTGAGTCACTTGCAGTTTCTGGTCCTACGAGCAAGAGTTGTTTTCTGGTAAGAAAAGTCACTATTGCGCTCCCATTGTCATACAGAGGGCAAATAGCACTGGTGCCTGTTCCCAGCATGTGCAGTGTATTTGACTGGAGGGTATACTGTTCTTGTCAGTTTCCTAAGCTGAATTGAACTAGATATGGCCGTGTGTGTAGGAAGCACACTTGTTTTGTTCTGTGCAATCTCACTGTTCTGGCCCGATAGGAAACACAGTAGAGTAGAAGAGTGCTCTTTTCTCAAAAGCAGAGTGTGTTTCTTGCAAGGAGAGCTAGCGTTTTTTTTCCCAGTCCTATATGGAGTTGAATCACATGCAGTTTCTGATCCTACGAGCAAGAGTTGTTTTCTGGTAAGAAGAGTCACTATTGCGCTCCCATTTTCATACACAGGGCAAATAGCACTGGCGTCGGTTCCAAGCATGTACAGTGTATTGGACTGAAGAGAATCTACTGTTCTTCTCAGGTTCCTAAGCAGAAATGAACCAGATATGGCCCATGTGTGTAGGAAGCACACTTCTTTTGTTCTGAGAAAGCTCACTGTGCGGACATCATAGGAAACACAGTAGAGTAGATGAGTGCTCTCTTCTGAAAATTTGATTGTGTTTCTGGAAAGGCGAGCTAGTGTTTGTTTCCCAGTCAGAAATGGTGTTGAATCCCATGCAGTTTGTGGTCCTACGAGCAAGAGTTTCTTTCTGGTAAGAAGAGTCACTATTGTGCTCCCATTTCCATACACAGTGCAAATAGCACTCGCGTCTGTTCCCAGCAAGTACAGTGTATTGGACTGAAGAGCAGCTACTGTTCTTGTCAGTTTCCTAAGCAGAGTTGAACTAGATATGGCCCGAGTGTGTAGGAAGCACAGTTCTTTTGTTCTGAGCAAGCTCACTGTTCGGACCCCATAGGAAACACAGTAGAGTAGAAGCGTGCTCTTTTCTCAAAAGCAGAGTGTGTTTCTTGTAAGGCGAGATAGCGTTTGTTACCCAGTACTAAATGGAGTTGAATCCCATGCAGTTTGTGGTCATATGAGCGAGAGTTGTTTTCTGGTAAGGAAAGTCACTGTTGTACTCCCATTTCCATACATAGTGCAAATAGCACTCGCGTCTGTTCTCAGCAAGTACAGTGTATTGGACTGAAGAGGAGCTACTGTTCTTGTCATTTTCCTAAGAGGAGTTGAACCAGATATGGCCCATGTGTGTAGGAAGCACACTTCTTTTGTTCTGAGAAAGCTCACTGTGCAGACATCATAGGAAACACAGTAGAGTAGATGAGTGCTCTCTTCTGAAAATTTGATTGTGTTTCTGGAAAGGCGAGCTAGTGTTTATTTCCCAGTCAGAAATGCAGTTGAATCCCATGCAGTTTGTGGTCTTACGAGCAAGAGTTGCTTTCTGGTAAGAAGAGTCACTATTGTGCTCCCATTGCCATACACAGTGCAAATAGCACTCGCGTCTGTTCCCAGCAAGTACAGTGTATTGGACTGAAGAGCAGCTACTGTTCTTGTCAGTTTCCTAAGCAGAGTTGAACTAGATATGGCCCGAGTGTGTAGGAAGCACAGTTCTTTTGTTCTGAGCAAGCTCACTGTTCGGACCCCATAGGAAACACAGTAGAGTAGAAGCGTGCTCTTTTCTCAAAAGCAGAGTGTGTTTCTTGTAAGTCGAGATAGCGTTTGTTACCCAGTACTAAATGGAGTTGAATCCCATGCAGTTTGTGGTCCTACGAGCAAGAGTTGTTTTTTGGTAAGAAGAGTCACTATTGTGCTCCCCTTGTCATACACATTTCAAATAGCACTGGCATCTGTTCCCAGCATGTACAGTGTATTGGACTGAAGAGAATCTACTGTTCTTCTCAGGTTCCTAAGCAGAAATGAACTAGATATGGCCGTGTATGTAGAATCACAGTTCTTTTGTTCTGAGCATGCTCACTGTTCGGACCCCATAGGAAACACAGTAGAGTAGAAGAGTCATCTTTTCTCTTAAGCAGAGTGTGTTTCTTGTAAGGCAAGCTAGCGTTTGTGTCCCATACCTAAATGGAGTTGAATCACATGCAGTTTCTGGTACTATAAGCAAGAGATGTTTTCTGGTAGGGAAAGTCACTATTGCGATCTCATTGACATACACAGTTCAAATAGCACTTGCTTCTGTTTCCAGCAAGTACAGTGTATTGGACTGAAGAGCAGCTACTGTTCTTGTCATTTTCCTAAGCAGAGTTGAACTAGATATGGCCCGTGTGTGTAGGAATCACAGGTCTTTTGTTCTGAGCAAGCTCACTGTTCGGACCCCATAGGAAACCCAGTAGAGTAGATGAGTGCTCTTTTCTCAAAAGCAGAGTGTGTTTCTTGTAGGCAAGCTAGCGTTTGTTTCCCAGTCCTAAATGGAGTTGAATCCCATGCAGTTTCTGGTCCTACGAACAAGAATTGTTTTTTGGTAAGCAGAATCACTATTGCGCTCACAATGTCATACACAGTGCAAATAGCTTTGGCGTCGGTTCCCAGCAAGTACAGTGTATTGGACTGAAGAGGAGCTACTGTTCTTGTCAGTTTACTAAGCAGAGTTGAACTAGATATGGCCCGTGTGTAGGAAGCTCAGTTGTTTTTTTCTAAGAGAGCTCACTGTTCGGACCCCACAGGAAACACAGTAGTGTAGAGGAGTGCTCTTTTCTCAAAAGCAGAGTGTGTTTCTTGTAAGGCGGGCTAGCGTTTTTTTCCCAATCCTATATGGAGTTGAATCCCATGCAGTTTCTGGTCCTACGAGGAAGAGTTGTTTTCTGGTAAGAAGAGTCACTATTGTGCTCCCATTGCCATACACAGGGCAAATAGCACTTGCGTCTGTTCCCAGCAAGTACAGTGTATTGGACTGAAGAGGAGCTACTGTTCTTGTCAGTTTCCTAAGCAGAGTTGAACCAGATATGGCCCGTGTGTGTAGTAAGCACAGTTCTTTTGTTCTGAGCAAGCTCACTGTTCGGACACCATAGGAAACACAGTAGAGTAGAAGAGTGCTCTTTTCTCAAAAGTAGAGTGTGTTTCTTGTAAGGCGAGCTAACGTTTTTTTCCCAGTCCTAAATGGAGTTGAATCACATGCAGTTTTTGGTCCTAAGAGCAAGAGTTGTTTTCTGGTAAGAAGAGTCAATATTGCGCACCCATTGTCATACGCAAGGCAAATAGCACTTGCGTCTGTTCCCAGCAAGTACAGTGTATTGGACTGAAGAGGAGCTACTGTTCTTGTCACTTTCCTAAGCAGAGTTGAACCAGATATGGCCCGTGTGTGTAGGAAGCACAGGTCTTTTATTCTGAGCAAGCTCACAGTTCGGACCCTGTAGGAAACACAATAGAGTAGAAGAGTGCCCTTTTCTCAAAAGCAGATTGTGTTCCTTGTAAGGCGAGCTAGCATTTGTTTCCCAGTCCTAAATGGAGTTGAATCACATCCAGTTTCTGGTCCTATGAGCAAGATTTGTTTTCTGGTAAGGAAAGTCACTATTGCGCTCCCATTCCCATACATAGTGCAAATAGCACTCGCGTCTGTTCCCAGCAAGTACAGTGTATTGGACTGAAGAGGAGATACTGTTCTTGTCATTTTCATAAGAGGAGTTGAACCAGATATATCCCATGTGTGTAGGAAGCACAGTTCTTTTGTTCTGAGAAAGCACACTATGCGGACATCATAGGAAACACAGTAGAGCAGATGAGTGCTCTATTCTCAAAATTTGATTGTTTTTCTTGAAAGTCGAGCTAGTGTTTGTTTCCCTGTCAGAAATGGAGTTGAGTCCCATGCAGTTTCTGGTACAATGAGCAAGAGTTGTTTTCTGGTAAGAAGAGTCACTATTGCGCTCCCATTGCCATACACAGTGCAAATAGCACTCGCGTCTGTTCCCAGCAAGTACAGTGTATTGGACTGAAGAGCAGCTACTGTTCTTGTCAGTTTCCTAAGCAGAGTTGAAATAGATATGGCCCGTGTGTGTAGGAAGCACAGTTCTTTTGTTCTGAGCAAGCTCACTGTTCGGACCCCGAAGGAAACACAATAGAGTAGAAGAGTGCCCTTTTCTCAAAAGCAGAGTGTGTTTCCTGTAAGGCGAGACAGCGTTTGTTACCCAGTACTAAATGGAGTTGAATCCCATGCAGTTTGTGGTCCTACGAGCAAGAGTTGTTTTCTGGTAAGAAGAGTCACTATTGTGCTCCCATTGTCATACACAGGGCAAATAGCACAGGCATCTGTTCCCAGCATGTACAGTGTATTGGACTGAAGAGCAGCTACTGTTCTTGTCAGTTTCCTAAGCAGAGTTGAACTAGATATGGCCCGTGTGTGTAGGAAGCACAGGTCTTTTGTTCTGAGCAAGCTCACTGTTCGGACCCCATAGGAAACCCAGTAGAGTAGATGAGTGCTCTTTTCTCAAAAGCAGAGTGTGTTTCTTGTAGGCGAGCTAGCGTTTGTTTCCCAGTCCTAAATGGAGTTGAATCCCATGCAGTTTCTGGTCCTACCAACAAGAATTGTTTTTTGGTAAGCAGAATCACTATTGCGCTCACAATGTCATACACAGTGCAAATAGCTTTGGCGTCGGTTCCCAGCAAGTACAGTGTATTGGACTGAAGAGGAGCTACTGTTCTTGTCAGTTTACTAAGCAGAGTTGAACTAGATATGGCCCGTGTGTAGGAAGCTCAGTTGTTTTTTTCTAAGAGAGCTCACTGTTCGGACCCCACAGGAAACACAGTAGTGTAGAGGAGTGCTCTTTTCTCAAAAGCAGAGTGTGTTTCTTGTAAGGCGGGCTAGCGTTTTTTTCCCAATCCTATATGGAGTTGAATCCCATGCAGTTTCTGGTCCTACGAGGAAGAGTTGTTTTCTGGTAAGAAGAGTCACTATTGTGCTCCCATTGCCATACACAGGGCAAATAGCACTTGCGTCTGTTCCCAGCAAGTACAGTGTATTGGACTGAAGAGGAGCTACTGTTCTTGTCAGTTTCCTAAGCAGAGTTGAACCAGATATGGCCCGTGTGTGTAGTAAGCACAGTTCTTTTGTTCTGAGCAAGCTCACTGTTCGGACACCATAGGAAACACAGTAGAGTAGAAGAGTGCTCTTTTCTCAAAAGTAGAGTGTGTTTCTTGTAAGGCGAGCTAACGTTTTTTTCCCAGTCCTAAATGGAGTTGAATCACATGCAGTTTCTGGTCCTAAGAGCAAGAGTTGTTTTCTGGTAAGAAGAGTCAATATTGCGCACCCATTGTCATACGCAAGGCAAATAGCACTTGCGTCTGTTCCCAGCAAGTACAGTGTATTGGACTGAAGAGGAGCTACTGTTCTTGTCACTTTCCTAAGCAGAGTTGAACCAGATATGGCCCGTGTGTGTAGGAAGCACAGGTCTTTTATTCTGAGCAAGCTCACAGTTCGGACCCTGTAGGAAACACAATAGAGTAGAAGAGTGCCCTTTTCTCAAAAGCAGATTGTGTTCCTTGTAAGGCGAGCTAGCATTTGTTTCCCAGTCCTAAATGGAGTTGAATCACATCCAGTTTCTGGTCCTATGAGCAAGATTTGTTTTCTGGTAAGGAAAGTCACTATTGCGCTCCCATTCCCATACATAGTGCAAATAGCACTCGCGTCTGTTCCCAGCAAGTACAGTGTATTGGACTGAAGAGGAGCTACTGTTCTTGTCATTTTCATAAGAGGAGTTGAACCAGATATATCCCATGTGTGTAGGAAGCACAGATCTTTTGTTCTGAGAAAGCACACTATGCGGACATCATAGGAAACACAGTAGAGCAGATGAGTGCTCTATTCTCAAAATTTGATTGTTTTTCTTGAAAGTCGAGCTAGTGTTTGTTTCCCTGTCAGAAATGGAGTTGAGTCCCATGCAGTTTCTGGTACAATGAGCAAGAGTTGTTTTCTGGTAGAAGAGTGCCCTTTTCTCAGAAGCAGAGTGGGTTTCATGTGAGGCAAGTTAGCGTTTGTTTCCTAAAACAAAAAGGAGTTGAATCCCATGCAGTTTCTGGTCCTACGAGCAAGAGTTGTTTTCTGGTAAGTAGAGTCACTATTGCGCTCCCATTGTCATACACAGGGCAAACAGCCCTGGTGTCTGTTCCCAGCAAGTACACTGTATTGGACTGAAGAGGATCTACTGTTCTTGTCAGTTTACTAAGCAGAGTTGAACTAGATATGGCCATGTGTGTAGGAAGGACAGTTCTTTTGTTCTGAGCAAGCTCACTGTACTGGCCATAAAGGAAACACAGTAGAGTTGAAGAGTGCTCTTTTCTCAAAAGCAGAGTATGTTTCATGTAAGGAGAGCTAACTTTTGTTTCCAAGTCCTAAATGGAGTTGAATCCCATGAAGCTTCTGGTCCTACGAGCAAGAGAGTTTTCTGGTAAGAAGAGTAACTATTGTGCTCCCATTGCCATACACAGTGCAAATAGCACTCGCGTCTGTTCCCAGCAAGTACAGTGTATTGGATTGAAGAGGAGCTACTGTTCTTGTCAGTTTCCTAAGCACAGTTAAACTAGATATGAACCGTGTGTTTAGGAAGCACAGTTCTTTTGTTCTGAGCAAGCTCACTATTCTGGCCCTATAGGAAACACAGTAGAGTAGAAGAGTGCTCTTTTCTCAAAAGCAGAGTTTGTTTCTTGTAAGGCACGCTAGCGTTTGCTTCCCAGTCCTAAATGGAGTTGAATCACATGCAGTTTCTGGTCCTACGAGCAAGAGTTGTTTTCTGGTAAGAAGAGTCACTATTGTGCTCCCATTGTCATACACAGTTCAAATAGCACTCACGTCTCTTATAGCAAGTACAGTGTATTGGACTGAAGAGGATCTACTGTTCTTGTCAGTTTCCTAAGCAGAACTGAACTAGATATGGCCGTGTGTTTTGGAAGCACAGTTCTTTTGTTCTGAGCAAGCTCACTGTTTTGGCCCTATAGGAAACACAGTAGAGTAGAAGAGTGCTCTTTTCTCAAAAGCAGAGTGTGTTTCTTGTAAGGCGAGCTAGCGTTTGTTTCCCAGTCCTAAATGGAGTTGAATCACATGCAGTTTTTGTTCCTACCAGCAAGAGTTGTTTTCTGGTAAGTAAAGTCACTATTGAGCTCCCATTGCCAAACATTGTGGAAATATGACTCGGGTCTGTTCCCATCAAGTACAGTGTATTGGACTGAAGAGGAGCTACTGTTCTTGTCAGTTTCCTAAGCAGAGTTGAACTAGATATGGCCCGTGTGTGTAGGATGCACAGTTCTTTTGTTCTGAGCAAGCTCACTATTCTGGCTTTAAAGTATACACAGTAGAGTAGAAGAGTGCTCTTTTCTCAAAAGCATAGTGTGTTTCTTATAAGGCAAGCTAGCGTTTGTTTTCCAGTCCTAAATGGAGTTGAATCACATGCAGTTTCTGGTCCTACGAGCAAGAGTTGTTTTCTGGTAAGAAGAGTCACTATTGCACTCCCATTGTCATACACAGGGCAAATAGCACTCGCATCTGTTCCCAGCAAGTACAGTGTATTGGACTGAAGAGGATCTACTGTTCTTGTCAGTTTCCTAAGCAGAATTGAACTAGATATGGCCATGTGTGTAGGAAGCACAGTTCTTTTGTTCTGAGCAAGCTCACTGTTCTGGCGCTAAAGGAAAAACAGTAGAGTAGAAGAGTGCTCCTTCCTCAAAAGCAGAGTGTGCTACTTGTAAGGTGAGCTAGCGTTTGTTTCCCAGTCCTAAATGAAGTTGAATCACATGCAGTTTCTGGTCCTACGAGCAAGAGTTGTTTTCTGGTAAGAAGAGTCACACTTGCGCTCCCATTGTCATACACAGGGCAAATAGCCCTGGAGTCCGTTCCCAGCAAGTACAGTGTATTGGACTGAAGAGGACCTACTGTTCTTGTCAGTTTCCTAAACAGAGTTGAACTAGATATGGCCCATGTGTGAAGGATGCACAATTCTTTTGTTGTGAGCAAGCTCACTGTTTAACCCCATAGAAAACACAGTAGAGTAGAAGAGTGCTCTTATCTCAAAAGCAGAGAGTGTTTCTTATAAGGCGAGCTAGTGTTTGTTTCCCCGTCCTAAATGGAGTTGAATCACATGCAGTTTTTGGTCCTACGAGCAAGAGTTTTTTTCTGGTAAGGGAAATCACTATTGCGCTCCCATTGCCATACACAGTGCAAATAGCACTCGCGTCTGTTCCCAGCAAGTACAGTGTATTGGACTGAAGAGGAGCTACTGTTCTTGTCAGTTTCCTAAGCAGAGTTGTACTAGATATGGCCCGTGTGTGTAGGAAGCACAGTTCTTTTGTTCTGAGCAAGCTCACTGTTCAGACCCCATAGGAACCACAGTAGAGTAGAAGAGTGCCCTTTTCTCAGAAGCAGAGTTTGTTTCCTTATAAGGTGAGCTAGTGTTTGTTTCCCAGTCCTAAATGGAGTTGAATCACATGCATTTTCTGGTCCTACGAGCAAGAGTTGTTTTCTGGTAAGAAGAGTCACTATTGCGCTCCCATTGTCATACACAGGGCAAACAGCACTGGCGTCTGTTCCCAGCAAGTACACTGTATTGGACTGAGGAGGATCTACTGTTCTTGTCAGTTTCATAAGCACAGTTGAACTAGATATTGCCGTGTGTGTAGGAAGCACAGTTCTTTTGTTCTGAGCAAGCTCACTATTCTGGCCCTAAAGGAAACACAGTATAGTAGAAGAGTGGTCTTTTCTCAAAAGCAGAGTGTGTTTCTTGTAAGGCGAGCTAGCTTTTGTTTCCCAGTCCTAAATGGAGTTGAAATACAAATGCAGTTTCTGGTCCTACGAGCAAGAGTTGTTTTCTGGTTAGAATAGTCACTATTGCGCTCCTTTTGCCATACAAAGTACAAATAGCCCTCGCGTCTGTTCCCAGCAAGTACAGTGTACTGGACTGAAAAGGAGCTACCGTTCTTGTCAGGTTCCTAAGCAGAGTTGAACTAGATATGGCCCGTGTGTGTAGGATGCACAGTTCTTTTGTTCTGAGCAAGCTCACTGTTCGGACCCCATAGAAAACACAGTAGAGTAGAAGAGTGCTCTTTTCTCAAAAGCAGAGTGTGTTTCTTGTAAGGCGAGCTAGTGTTTGTTTCCCAGTCAGAAATGGAGTTTAATCCCATGCAGTTTCTGGTCCTACGAGCAAGAGTTGTTTTCTGGTAAGAAGAGACACTATTGCTCTCCCACTGTCATACACAGGGCAAATAGCACTCGCGTCTGTTCCAAGCAAGTTCAGTGTATTGGACTGAAGAGGATCTACTGTTCTTGTCAGTTTCCTGAGCAGAATTGAACTAGATATGACCATGTGTGTAGGAAGGACAGTTCTTTTGTTCTGAGCAAGCTCACTGTTCTGGCGCTAAAGGAAAAACAGTAGAGTAGAAGAGTGCTCCTTCCTCAAAAGCAGAGTGTGCTACTTGTAAGGCGAGCTGGCGTTTGTTTCCCAGTCCTAAATGGCGTTGAATCACATGCAGTTTCTGGTCCTATGAGCAAGAGTTGTTTTCAGGTAAGAAGAGTCACACTTGCGCTCCCATTGTCATACACAGGGCAAATAGCACTGGAGTCTGTTCGCAGCAAGTACAGTGTATTGGACTGAAGAGGAGCTACTGTTCTTGTCAGTTTCCTAAGCAGAGTTGAACTAGATATGGCCCGTGTGTGAAGGATGCACAATTCTTTTGTTCTGAGCAAGCTCACTGTTTGAACCCCATAGAAAACACAGTGGAATAGAATAGTGCTCTTTTCTCAAAAGCAGAGAGTGTTTCTTGTAAGGCGAGCTAGTGTTTGTTTCCCTGTCCTAAATGGAGTTGAATCACATGCAGTTTTTGGTCCTACGAGCAAGAGTTGTTTTCTGGTAAGGGAAATCACTATTGCGCTCCCATTGCCATACACAGTGCAAATAGCACTCGCGTCTGTTCCCAGCAAGTACAGTGTATTGGACTGAAGAGGAGCTACTGTTCTTGTCAGTTTCCTAAGCAGAGTTGAACTAGATATGGCCCGTGTGTGTAGGAAGCACAGTTCTTTTGTTCTGAGCAAGCTCACTGTTCGGACCCCATAGGAAACACAGTAGAGTAGAAGAGTGCCCTTTTCTCAGAAGCAGAGTTTGTTTCCTTATAAGGTGAGCTAGTGTTTGTTTCCCAGTCCTAAATGGAGTTGAATCACATGCATTTTCTGGTCCTACGAGCAAGAGTTGTTTTCTGGTAAGAAGAGTCACTATTGCGCTCCCATTGTCATACACAGGGCAAACAGCACTGGCGTCTGTTCCCAGCAAGTACACTGTATTGGACTGAGGAGGATCTACTATTCTTGTCAGTTTCATAAGCACAGTTGAACTAGATATGGCCCTGTGTGTAGGAAGCACAGTTCTTTTGTTCTGAGCAAGCTCACTATTCTGGCCCCAAATGAAACACAGTATAGTAGAAGAGTGCTCTTTTCTCAAAAGCATAGTGTGTTTCTTGTAAGGCGAACTAGCGTTTGTTTCCCTCTCCTAAATGGAGTTGAATCACATGCAGTTTGCAGTCCTACGAGCAAGAGTTGTTTTCTGTTAAGAAGAGTCACTATTGCTCTCCCATTGTCATACACAGGGTAAATAGCACTGGCGTCTGTTCCCAGCATGTACAGTGTATTGGACTGAAGAGGATCTACTGTTCTTGTCAGGTTCCTAAGCAGAATTGAACTAGATATGGCCGTGTGTGTAGGAAGCACAGATCTTTTGTTCTCAGCAAGCTCAGTCTTCGGACCCCATCGGACCCCATAGGAAACACAGTAGAGTAGAAGAGTGCTATTTTCTCTAAAGCAGACTGTGTTTCTTGTAAGGCGATCTAGCGTTTGTTTCCCAGTCCTAAATGGAGTTGAATCCCATGCAGTTTCTGGTCCTATGAGCAAGAATTGTTTTCTGGTAAGGAAAGTCACTATTGCGCTCCCATTGCCATACACAGTGCAAATAGCACTCGCGTCTGTTCCCAGCAAGGACAGTATATTGAACTGAAGAGGAGCTACTGTTCTTGTCAGTTTCCTAAGCAGAGTTGAACTAGATATGTCCCCTGTGTGTAGGAAGCACAGTTCTTTTGTTCTGAGCAACCTAACTGTTCTGGCCCTAAAGGAAACACAGTAGAGTAGAAGAGAGCTCTTTTCTCAAAAGCAGAGTGTGTTTCTCGTAAGGCGAGCTAGCGTTTGTTTCCCAGTCGTAAATGGAGTTGAGTCACATGCAGTTTCTGGTCCTACGAGCAAGAATTGTTTTCTGGTAAGGAAAGTCACTATTGCGCTCCCATTGCCATACACAGTGCAAATAGCACTCGCGTGTGTTCCCAGCAAGTACAGTGTATTTGACTGAAGCAGAGCTACTCTTCTTGTCAGTTTAATAAGCAGAGTTGAACTAGATATGGCCCGTGTGTGTAGGAAGCACAGTTCTTTTGTTGTGAGCAAGCTCACTGTTTGGACCCCATAGGAAACACAGTAGAGTAGAAGAGTGCGCTTTTCTCAAAAGCAGAGTTTGTTTCTTGTAAGGCGAGATAGCGTTTGTTTCCCAGTCCTAAATGGAGTTGAATCACATGCAGTTTCTGGTCCTACGGGCAAGAGTTGTTTTCTGGTAAAAAAAAAAGTCACTATTGTGCTCCCATTGCCATACACTGTTCAAATAGCACTCGTGCCTGTTCCCAGCAAGTACAGTGTATTGAACTGAAGAGGAGCTACTGTTCTTGTCAGTTTCCTAAGCAGAGTTGAACTAGATATGGCCCGTGTGTAGGAAGCACAGTTCTTTTGTTCTGAGCAAGCTCACTGTTTGGACCCTGTAGGAAACACAGTAGAGTAGAAGAGTGCTCTTTTCTCAAAAGCAGAGTGTGTTTCTTGTAAGACGAGCTAGCGTTTGTTTCCCAGTCCTAAATGGAGTAGAATCACATGCAGTTTCTGGTTCTACGAGCAAGAATTGTTTTCTGGTAAGAAGAGTCACTTTTGTGCTCCCATTGTCATACACAGGGCAAATAGCACTGTCATCTGTTCCCAGCATGTACAGTGTATTGGACTGAAAAGGAGCTACTGTTCTTGACAGTTTCCTAAGCAGAGTTGAACTAGATATGGCCCGTGTGTGTAGGAAGCACAGTTCCTTTGTTCTGAGCAACCTGAATGTTCTGGCCCTAAAGGAAACACGGTAGAGTAGAAGAGTGCTCTTTTCTCAAAAGCAGAGTGTGTTTCTTGTAAGGCGAGCTAGCATTTGTTTCCCAGTCCTAAATGGAGTTGAGTCACATGCAGTTTCCGGTCCTATGAGCAAGAGTTGTTTTCTGGTAAGGAAAGTCACTATTGCGCTCCCATTGCCATACACAGTGCAAATAGCACTCACGTCAGTTCCCAGAAAGTACAGTGTACTGGACTGAAGAGGATCTACTGTTCTTCTCAGTTTCCTAAGCAGAGTTGAACTAGATATGGCCCGTGTGTGTAGGAATCACAGTGCTTTTGTTCTGAGCAAGCTCAGTGTTCGGACCCCATAGGAAACACAGAAGAGTAGAAGAGTGCTCTTTTCTCAAAAGCAGAGTGCGTTTCTTGTACGGCGAGCTCGCGTTTGTTTCCCAGTCCTTAATGGAGTTGAATCACATGCAGATTCTGGTCCTACGAGCAAGAGTTGTTTTCTGGTAAGAAGAGTCACTATTGCGCTCCCATTGTCATACACAGGGCAAATAGCACTGGCGTCTGTTCCCAGCATATACAGTGTATTGGACTGAAGAGGATCTACTGTTTTTGTCAGGTTCCTAAGCAGAATTGAACTAGATATGGCCGTGTGTGTAGGAAGCACAGATCTTTTGTTCTCAGCAAGCTCACTCTTCGGACCCCATCGGACCCATAGGAAACACAGTAGAGTAGAAGAGTGCTATTTTCTCTAAAGCAGACTGTGTTTCTTGTAAGGCGATCTAGCGTTTGTTTCCCAGTCCTAAATGGAGTTGAATCCCATGCAGTTTCTGGTCCTACGAGCAAGAATTGTTTTCTGGTAAGGAAAGTCACTATTGCGCTCCCATTGCCATACACATTGCAAATAGCACTCGCGTCTGTTCCCAGCAAGGACAGTATATTGAACTGAAGAGGAGCTACTGTTCTTGTCAGTTTCCTAAGCAGAATTGAACTAGATATGGCCGGTGTGTGTAGGAAGCACAGATCTTTTGTTCTGAGCAAGCTCACTGTTCGGACCCCATAGGAAACACATTAGAGAAGAAGAGTGCTCTTTTCTCAAAAGCAGAGTGTGTTTCTTGTAAGGCGAGATAGCTTTTGTTTCCCAGTCCTAAATGGAGTTGAATCCCATGCAGTTTCTGGTCCTACATGCAAGAGTTGTTTTCTGGTAAGGAAAGTCACCATTGCGCTCACAATGCCATACACTGCTCAAGTAGCACTCGCGACTGTTCCCAGAAAGTACAGTGTATTGAACTGAAGAGGAGCTACTGTTCTTGTCAGTTTCCTAAGCAGAGTTGAACTAGATATGGCCCGTGTGTGTAGGAAGCACAGATCTTTTGTTCTGAGCAAGCTCACTGTTCGGACCCCATAGGAAACACAGTAGAGTAGAAGAGTGCTCTTTTCTCAAAAGCAGAGTGTGTTTCTTGTAAGGCGAGATAGCGTATGTTTCCCAGTCCTAAATGGAGTTGAATCACATGCAGTTTCTGGTCCTAGAAGCAAGAGTTGTTTTCTGGTAATGAAAGTCACTATTGCGCTCCCAATGACATACAGTGTTTAAGTAGCACTCGCGACTGTTCCCAGCAAGTACAGTGTATTGAACAGAAGAGGAGCTACTGTTCTTGTCAGTTTCCTAAGCAGTGTTGAACTAGATATGGCCCGTGTGTGTAGGAAGCACAGTTCTTTTGTTCTGAGCAAGCTCACTGTTTGGACCCCATAGGAAACACAGTAGAGTAGAAGACTGTTCGTTTCTCAAAAGCAGAGTGTGTTTCTTGTAAGGCGAGATAGCGTTTGTTTCCCAGTCCTAAATGGAGTTGACTCACATGCATTTTCTGGTCCTAAGAGCAAGAGTTGTTTTCTGGTAAGAAGAGTCACTATTGTGCTCCCATTGACATGCACAGGGCAAATAGCACTGGCATCTGTTCCCAGCATGTGCAGTGTATTGGACGGAGGAGGAGCTACTGTTCTTGTCAGTTTCCTAAGCAGAGTTGAACTAGATATGGCCCATGTGTGTAGGAAGCACAGTTCTTTTGTTTGAGCAACCTGACTGTTCTGGCCCTAAAGGAAACACGGTAGAGTAGCAGAGTGCTCTTTTCTCAAAAGCAGAGTGTGTTTCTTGTAAGGCTAGCTAGCATTTGTTTCCCAGTCCTAAATGGAGTTGAGTCACATGCAGTTTCCGGTCCTATGAGCAAGAGTTGTTTTCTGGTAAGGAAAGTCACAATTGTGCTCCCATTGCCATACACAGTGCAAATAGCACTCGCGTCAGTACCCAGAAAGTACAGTGTACTGGACTGAAGAGGATCTACTGTTCTTCTCAGTTTCCTAAGCAGAGTTGAACTAGATATGGCCCGTGTGTGTAGGAAGCACAGTTCTTTTGTTCTGAGCAAGCTCACTGTTCGGACCCCATAAGAAACACAGTAGAGTAGAAGAGTGCCCTTTTCTCAGAAGCAGAGTTTGTTTCCTTATAAGGTGAGCTAGTGTTTGTTTCCCAGTCCTAAATGGAGTTGAATCACATGCAGTTTCTGGTCCTACGAGCAAGAGTTGTTTTCTGGTAAGAAGAGTCACTATTGCGCTCCCATTGTCATACACAGGGCAAATAACACTGGCGTCTGTTCCCAGCATGTACAGTGTATTGGACTGAAGAGGATCTACTGTTTTTGTCAGGTTCCTAAGCAGAATTGAACTAGATATGGCCGTGTGTGTAGGAAGCACAGATCTTTTGTTCTCAGCAAGCTCACTCTTCGGACCCCATCGGACCCCATAGGAAACACAGTAGAGTAGAAGAGTGCTATTTTCTCTAAAGCAGACTGTGTTTCTTTTAAGGCGATCTAGCGTTTGTTTCCCAGTCCTAAATGGAGTTGAATCCCATGCAGTTTCTGGTCCTACGAGCAAGAATTGTTTTCTGGTATGGAAAGTCACTATTGCGCTCCCATTGCCATACACAGTGCAAATAGCACTCGCGTCTGTTCCCAGCAAGTACAGTATATTGAACTGAAGAGGAGCTACTGTTCTTGTCAGTTTCCTAAGCAGAGTTGAACTAGATATGGCCGGTGTGTGTAGGAAGCACAGATCTTTTGTTCTGAGCAAGCTCACTGTTCGGACCCCATAGGAAACACATTAAAGTAGAAGAGTGCTCTTTTCTCAAAAGCAGAGTGTGTTTCTTGTAAGGCGAGATAGCTTTTGTTTCCCAGTCCTAAATGGAGTTGAATCCCATGCAGTTTCTGGTCCTACGTGCAAGAGTTGTTTTCTGGTAAGGAAAGTCACTATTGCGCTCACAATGCCATACACTGCTCAAGTAGCACTCGCGACTGTTCCCAGCAAGTACAGTGTATTGAACTGAAGAGGAGCTACTGTTCTTGTCAGTTTCCTAAGCAGAGTTGAACTAGATATGGCCCGTGTGTGTAGGAAGCACAGTTCTTTTGTTCTGAGCAAGCTCACTGTTCGGACCCCATAGGAAACACAGTAGAGTAGAAGAGTGCTCTTTTCTCAAAAGCAGAGTGTGTTTCTTGTAAGGCGAGATAGCGTATGTTTCCCAGTCCTAAATGGAGTAGAATCACATGCAGTTTCTGGTTCTACGAGCAAGAATTGTTTTCTGGTAAGAAGAGTCACTTTTGTGCTCCCATTGTCATACACAGGGCAAATAGCACTGTCATCTGTTCCCAGCATGTACAGTGTATTGGACTGAAAAGGAGCTACTGTTCTTGACAGTTTCCTAAGCAGAGTTGAACTAGATATGGCCCGTGTGTGTAGGAAGCACAGTTCCTTTGTTCTGAGCAACCTGAATGTTCTGGCCCTAAAGGAAACACGGTAGAGTAGAAGAGTGCTCTTTTCTCAAAAGCAGAGTGTGTTTCTTGTAAGGCGAGCTAGCATTTGTTTCCCAGTCCTAAATGGAGTTGAGTCACATGCAGTTTCCGGTCCTATGAGCATGAGTTGTTTTCTGGTAAGGAAAGTCACTATTGCGCTCCCATTGCCATACACAGTGCAAATAGCACTCACGTCAGTTCCCAGAAAGTACAGTGTACTGGACTGAAGAGGATCTACTGTTCTTCTCAGTTTCCTAAGCAGAGTTGAACTAGATATGGCCCGTGTGTGTAGGAATCACAGTGCTTTTGTTCTGAGCAAGCTCAGTGTTCGGACCCCATAGGAAACACAGAAGAGTAGAAGAGTGCTCTTTTCTCAAAAGCAGAGTGCGTTTCTTGTACGGCGAGCTCGCGTTTGTTTCCCAGTCCTTAATGGAGTTGAATCACATGCAGATTCTGGTCCTACGAGCAAGAGTTGTTTTCTGGTAAGAAGAGTCACTATTGCGCTCCCATTGTCATACACAGGGCAAATAGCACTGGCGTCTGTTCCCAGCATATACAGTGTATTGGACTGAAGAGGATCTACTGTTTTTGTCAGGTTCCTAAGCAGAATTGAACTAGATATGGCCGTGTGTGTAGGAAGCACAGATCTTTTGTTCTCAGCAAGCTCACTCTTCGGACCCCATCGGACCCATAGGAAACACAGTAGAGTAGAAGAGTGCTATTTTCTCTAAAGCAGACTGTGTTTCTTGTAAGGCGATCTAGCGTTTGTTTCCCAGTCCTAAATGGAGTTGAATCCCATGCAGTTTCTGGTCCTACGAGCAAGAATTGTTTTCTGGTAAGGAAAGTCACTATTGCGCTCCCATTGCCATACACATTGCAAATAGCACTCGCGTCTGTTCCCAGCAAGGACAGTATATTGAACTGAAGAGGAGCTACTGTTCTTGTCAGTTTCCTAAGCAGAATTGAACTAGATATGGCCGGTGTGTGTAGGAAGCACAGATCTTTTGTTCTGAGCAAGCTCACTGTTCGGACCCCATAGGAAACACATTAGAGAAGAAGAGTGCTCTTTTCTCAAAAGCAGAGTGTGTTTCTTGTAAGGCGAGATAGCTTTTGTTTCCCAGTCCTAAATGGAGTTGAATCCCATGCAGTTTCTGGTCCTATGAGCAAGAGTTGCTTTCTGGGAAAGAAAGTCACTATTGAGCTCCCATTGCCATACACATTGCAAATAGCACGCGCATCTGTTCCCAGCAAGTACAGTGTATTGGACTGAAGAGGAGCTACTGTTCTCGTAAGTTTCCTAATCAGAGTTGAACTAGATATGGCCCGTGTGTGTAGGAAGCACAGTTCTTTTGTTCTGAGCAAGCTCACTGTTCGAACCCCATAGGAAACACAGTAGAGTAGAAGAGAGCTCTTTTCTCAAAAGCAGAGTGTGTTTTTTGTAAGGTGAGCTAGCATTTGTTTCCCAGTCCTAAATTGAGTTGAAATACACATGCAGTTTCTAGTCGTACGAGCAGGAGTTGTTTTCTGGTTAGAATAGTCACTATTGCGCTCCTTTTGCCATACACAGTACAAATAGCCCTCGTGTCTGTTCTTAGCAAGTACAGTGTATTGGACTGAAGAGGAGCTACTGTTCTTGTCAGTTTCCTAAGCAGAGTTGAACCAGATATGGCCCGTGTGTGTAGGAAGCACAGTTCTTTTGTTCTGAGCAAGCTCACTGTTTGGACCCCATAGGAAACACAGTAGAGTAGAAGACTGTTCGTTTCTCAAAAGCAGAGTGTGTTTCTTGTAAGGCGAGATAGCGTTTGTTTCCCAGTCCTAAATGGAGTTGACTCACATGCATTTTCTGGTCCTAAGAGCAAGAGTTGTTTTCTGGTAAGAAGAGTCACTATTGTGCTCCCATTGACATGCACAGGGCAAATAGCACTGGCATCTGTTCCCAGCATGTGCAGTGTATTGGACTGAGGAGGAGCTACTGTTCTTGTCAGTTTCCTAAGCAGAGTTGAACTAGATATGGCCCGTGTGTGTAGGAAGCACAGTTCTTTTGTTTGAGCAACCTGACTGTTCTGGCCCTAAAGGAAACACGGTAGAGTAGAAGAGTGCTCTTTTCTCAAAAGCAGAGTGTGTTTCTTGTAAGGCGAGCTAGCATTTGTTTCCCAGTCCTAAATGGAGTTGAGTCACATGCAGTTTCCGGTCCTATGAGCAAGAGTTGTTTTCTGGTAAGGAAAGTCATTATTGTGCTCCCATTGCCATACACAGTGCAAATAGCACTCACGTCAGTACCCAGAAAGTACAGTGTACTGGACTGAAGAGGATCTACTGTTCTTCTCAGTTTCCTAAGCAGAGTTGAACTAGATATGGCCCGTGTGTGTAGGAAGCACAGTTCTTTTGTTCTGAGCAACCTCACTGTTCGGACCCCATAGGAAACACAGAAGAGTAGAAGAGTGCTCTTTTCTCAAAAGCAGAGTGCGTTTCTTGTACGGCAAGCTCGCGTTTTTTTCCCAGTCCTAAATGGAGTTGAATCACATGCAGATTCTGGTCCTAAGAGCAAGAGTTGTTTTCTGGTAAGAAGAGTCACTATTGCGCTCCCATTGTCATACACAGGGCAAATAGCACTGGCGTCTGTTCCCAGCATGTACAGTGTATTGGACTGAAGAGGATCTACTGTTTTTGTCAGGTTCCTAAGCAGAATTGAACTAGATATGGCCGTGTGTGTAGGAAGCACAGATCTTTTGTTCTCAGTAAGCTCACTCTTCGGACCCCATCGGACACCATAGGAAACACAGTAGAGTAGAAGAGTGCTATTTTCTCTAAAGCAGACTGTGTTTCTTTTAAGGCGATCTAGCGTTTGTTTCCCAGTCCTAAATGGAGTTGAATCCCAAGCAGTTTCTGGTCCTACGAGCAAGAATTGTTTTCTGGTATGGAAAGTCACTATTGCGCTCCCATTGCCATACACAGTGCAAATAGCACTCGCGTCTGTTCCCAGCAAGGACAGTATATTGAACTGAAGAGGAGCTACTGTTCTTGTCAGTTTCCTAAGCAGAGTTGAACTAGATATGGCCGGTGTGTGTAGGAAGCACAGATCTTTTGTTCTGAGCAAGCTCACTGTTCGGACCCCATAGGAAACACATTAGAGTAGAAGAGTGCTCTTTTCTCAAAAGCAGAGTGTGTTTCTTGTAAGGCGAGATAGCGTATGTTTCCCAGTCCTAAATGGAGTTGAATCACATGCAGTTTCTGGTCCTAGAAGCAAGAGTTGTTTTCTGGTAATGAAAGTCACTATTGCGCTCCCAATGACATACACTGTTTAAGTAGCACTCGCGACTGTTCCCAGCAAGTACAGTGTATTGGACTGAAGAGGAGCTACTGTTCTTGTCAGTTTCCTAAGCGGACTTGAACTAGATATGGCCCGTGTGTGTAGGAAGCACAGATCTTTTGTTCTGAGCAAGCTCACTGTTTGGACCCCATAGGAAACACAGTAGAGTAGAAGAGTGCTATTTTCTCAAAAGCAGAGTGTGTTTCTTGTTAGGCGAGCTAGCGTTTGTTTCCCAGTCCTAAATGGAGTTGAATCACATGCAGTTTTTGGTCCTATGAGCAAGAGTTGCTTTCTGGGAAGGAAAGTCACTATTGAGCTCCCATTGCCATACACATTGCAAATAGCACGCGCATCTGTTCCCAGCAAGTACAGTGTATTGGACTGAAGAGGAGCTACTCTTCTCGTAAGTTTCCTAATCAGAGTTGAACTAGATATGGCCCGTGTGTGTAGGAAGCACAGTTCTTTTGTTCTGAGCAAGCTCACTGTTCGAACCCCATAGGAAACACAGTAGAGTAGAAGAGAGCTCTTTTCTCAAAAGCAGAGTGTGTTTTTTGTAAGGTGAGCTAGCATTTGTTTCCCAGTCCTAAATGGAGTTGAAATACACATGCAGTTTCTAGTCGTACGAGCAGGAGTTGTTTTCTGGTTAGAATAGTCACTATTGCGCTCCTTTTGCCATACACAGTACAAATAGCCCTCGTGTCTGTTCTTAGCAAGTACAGTGTATTGGACTGAAGTGGAGCTACTGTTCTTGTCAGTTTCCTAAGCAGAGTTGAACCAGATATGGCCCGTGTGTGTAGGAAGCGCAGATCTTTTGTTCTGAGCAAGCTCACTGTTTGGACCCCATAGAAAACACTGTAGAGTAGAAGAGTGCCCTTTCCTCAAAAGCATAGTGTGTTTCTTGTAAGGCAAGCTAGCGATTGTTTTCCTGTCCTAAGTGGAGTTGAATCATATGCAGTTTGTGTTCCTACGAGCAAGAGTTGTTTTCTCGTAAGAAGAGTCACTATTGCGCTCCCATTGTCATACACAGGGCAAATAGCACTGGCGTCTGTTCCCAGCATGTACAGTGTATTGGACTGAAGAGGATCTACTGTTGTTGTCAGTTTCGCAAGCAGAATTGAACTAGATATGGCCGTGTGTGTTGGAAGCACAGTTCTTTTTTTCTGAGCAAGCTCACTATTCTGGCCCTATAGGAAACACAGGAGTGTAGAAGAGTGCTTTTTTCTCAAAAGCAGAGTGTGTTTCTTGTAAGGAGAGCTAGCGTTTGTTTCCCAGTCCTAAATGGAGTTGAAATACACATGCAGTTTCTGGTCCTACGAGCAAGAGTTGTTTTCTGGTTAGAATAGTCACTATTGCACTCCTTTTGCCATACACAGTACAAATAGCCCTTCGTCTGTTCCCAGCAAGTACAGTGTATTGGACTGAAGAGGAGCTACTGTTCTTGTCAGGTTCCTAAGCAGAGTTGAACTAGATATGGTCTGTGTCTGTAGGATGCACAGTTCTTTTGTTCTGAGCAAGCTCACTGTTCGGACCTCATAGGAAACACAGTAGAGTAGAAGAGTGCCCTTTTCTCAGAAGCAGAGTGGGTTTCATGTGAGGCAAGTTAGCGTTTGTTTCCTAAAACAAAAAGGAGTTGAATCCCATGCAGTTTCTGGTCCTACGAGCAAGAGTTGTTTTCTGGTAAGTAGAGTCACTATTGCGCTCCCATTGTCATACACAGGGCAAACAGCCCTGGTGTCTGTTCCCAGCAAGTACACTGTATTGGACTGAAGAGGATCTACTGTTCTTGTCAGTTTACTAAGCAGAGTTGAACTAGATATGGCCATGTGTGTAGGAAGGACAGTTCTTTTGTTCTGAGCAAGCTCACTGTACTGGCCATAAAGGAAACACAGTAGAGTTGAAGAATGCTCTTTTCTCAAAAGCAGAGTATGTTTCATGTAAGGAGAGCTAACTTTTGTTTCCAAGTCCTAAATGGAGTTGAATCCCATGAAGCTTCTGGTCCTACGAGCAAGAGAGTTTTCTGGTAAGAAGAGTAACTATTGTGCTCCCATTGCCATACACAGTGCAAATAGCACTCGCGTCTGTTCCCAGCAAGTACAGTGTATTGGATTGAAGAGGAGCTACTGTTCTTGTCAGTTTCCTAAGCACAGTTAAACTAGATATGAACCGTGTGTTTAGGAAGCACAGTTCTTTTGTTCTGAGCAAGCTCACTATTCTGGCCCTATAGGAAACACAGTAGAGTAGAAGAGTGCTCTTTTCTCAAAAGCAGAGTTTGTTTCTTGTAAGGCACGCTAGCGTTTGCTTCCCAGTCCTAAATGGAGTTGAATCACATGCAGTTTCTGGTCCTACGAGCAAGAGTTGTTTTCTGGTAAGAAGAGTCACTATTGTGCTCCCATTGTCATACACAGTTCAAATAGCACTCACGTCTCTTATAGCAAGTACAGTGTATTGGACTGAAGAGGATCTACTGTTCTTGTCAGTTTCCTAAGCAGAACTGAACTAGATATGGCCGTGTGTTTTGGAAGCACAGTTCTTTTGTTCTGAGCAAGCTCACTGTTTTGGCCCTATAGGAAACACAGTAGAGTAGAAGAGTGCTCTTTTCTCAAAAGCAGAGTGTGTTTCTTGTAAGGCGAGCTAGCGTTTGTTTCCCAGTCCTAAATGGAGTTGAATCACATGCAGTTTTTGTTCCTACCAGCAAGAGTTGTTTTCTGGTAAGTAAAGTCACTATTGAGCTCCCATTGCCAAACATTGTGGAAATATGACTCGGGTCTGTTCCCATCAAGTACAGTGTATTGGACTGAAGAGGAGCTACTGTTCTTGTCAGTTTCCTAAGCAGAGTTGAACTAGATATGGCCCGTGTGTGTAGGATGCACAGTTCTTTTGTTCTGAGCAAGCTCACTATTCTGGCTTTAAAGTATACACAGTAGAGTAGAAGAGTGCTCTTTTCTCAAAAGCATAGTGTGTTTCTTATAAGGCAAGCTAGCGTTTGTTTTCCAGTCCTAAATGGAGTTGAATCACATGCAGTTTCTGGTCCTACGAGCAAGAGTTGTTTTCTGGTAAGAAGAGTCACTATTGCACTCCCATTGTCATACACAGGGCAAATTGCACTCGCGTCTGTTCCCAGCAAGTACAGTGTATTGGACTGAAGAGGATCTACTGTTCTTGTCAGTTTCCTAAGCAGAATTGAACTAGATATGGCCATGTGTGTAGGAAGAACAGTTCTTTTGTTCTGAGCAAGCTCACTGTTCTGGCGCTAAAGGAAAAACAGTAGAGTAGAAGAGTGCTCCTTCCTCAAAAGCAGAGTGTGCTACTTGTAAGGCGAGCTAGCGTTTGTTTCCCAGTCCTAAATGAAGTTGAATCACATGCAGTTTCTGGTCCTACGAGCAAGAGTTGTTTTCTGGTAAGAAGAGTCACACTTGCGCTCCCATTGTCATACACAGGGCAAATAGCCCTGGAGTCCGTTCCCAGCAAGTACAGTGTATTGGACTGAAGAGGACCTACTGTTCTTGTCAGTTTCCTAAACAGAGTTGAACTAGATATGGCCCATGTGTGAAGGATGCACAATTCTTTTGTTGTGAGCAAGCTCACTGTTTAACCCCATAGAAAACACAGTAGAGTAGAAGAGTGCTCTTATCTCAAAAGCAGAGAGTGTTTCTTATAAGGCGAGCTAGTGTTTGTTTCCCCGTCCTAAATGGAGTTGAATCACATGCAGTTTTTGGTCCTACGAGCAAGAGTTTTTTTCTGGTAAGGGAAATCACTATTGCGCTCCCATTGCCATACACAGTGCAAATAGCACTCGCGTCTGTTCCCAGCAAGTACAGTGTATTGGACTGAAGAGGAGCTACTGTTCTTGTCAGTTTCCTAAGCAGAGTTGTACTAGATATGGCCCGTGTGTGTAGGAAGCACAGTTCTTTTGTTCTGAGCAAGCTCACTGTTCGGACACCATAGGAAACACAGTAGAGTAGAAGAGTGCCCTTTTCTCAGAAGCAGAGTTTGTTTCCTTATAAGGTGAGCTAGTGTTTGTTTCCCAGTCCTAAATGGAGTTGAATCACATGCATTTTCTGGTCCTACGAGCAAGAGTTGTTTTCTGGTAAGAAGAGTCACTATTGCGCTCCCATTGTCATACACAGGGCAAACAGCACTGGCGTCTGTTCCCAGCAAGTACACTGTATTGGACTGAGGAGGATCTACTGTTCTTGTCAGTTTCATAAGCACAGTTGAACTAGATATTGCCGTGTGTGTAGGAAGCACAGTTCTTTTGTTCTGAGCAAGCTCACTATTCTGGCCCTAAAGGAAACACAGTATAGTAGAAGAGTGCTCTTTTCTCAAAAGCAGAGTGTGTTTCTTGTAAGGCGAGCTAGCTTTTGTTTCCCAGTCCTAAATGGAGTTGAAATACAAATGCAGTTTCTGGTCCTACGAGCAAGAGTTGTTTTCTGGTTAGAATAGTCACTATTGCGCTCCTTTTGCCATACAAAGTACAAATAGCCCTCGCGTCTGTTCCCAGCAAGTACAGTGTACTGGACTGAAAAGGAGCTACCGTTCTTGTCAGGTTCCTAAGCAGAGTTGAACTAGATATGGCCCGTGTGTGTAGGATGCACAGTTCTTTTGTTCTGAGCAAGCTCACTGTTCGGACCCCATAGAAAACACAGTAGAGTAGAAGAGTGCTCTTTTCTCAAAAGCAGAGTGTGTTTCTTGTAAGGCGAGCTAGTGTTTGTTTCCCAGTCAGAAATGGAGTTTAATCCCATGCAGTTTCTGGTCCTACGAGCAAGAGTTGTTTTCTGGTAAGAAGAGACACTATTGCTCTCCCACTGTCATACACAGGGCAAATAGCACTCGCGTCTGTTCCAAGCAAGTTCAGTGTATTGGACTGAAGAGGATCTACTGTTCTTGTCAGTTTCCTGAGCAGAATTGAACTAGATATGGCCATGTGTGTAGGAAGGACAGTTCTTTTGTTCTGAGCAAGCTCACTGTTCTGGCGCTAAAGGAAAAACAGTAGAGTAGAAGAGTGCTCCTTCCTCAAAAGCAGAGTGTGCTACTTGTAAGGCGAGCTAGCGTTTGTTTCCCAGTCCTAAATGGCGTTGAATCACATGCAGTTTCTGGTCCTATGAGCAAGAGTTGTTTTCAGGTAAGAAGAGTCACACTTGCGCTCCCATTGTCATACACAGGGCAAATAGCACTGGAGTCTGTTCGCAGCAAGTACAGTGTATTGGACTGAAGAGGAGCTACTGTTCTTGTCAGTTTCCTAAGCAGAGTTGAACTAGATATGGCCCGTGTGTGAAGGATGCACAATTCTTTTGTCCTGAGCAAGCTCACTGTTTGAACCCCATAGAAAACACAGTGGAATAGAATAGTGCTCTTTTCTCAAAAGCAGAGAGTGTTTCTTGTAAGGCGAGCTAGTGTTTGTTTCCCTGTCCTAAATGGAGTTGAATCACATGCAGTTTTTGGTCCTACGAGCAAGAGTTGTTTTCTGGTAAGGGAAATCACTATTGCGCTCCCATTGCCATACACAGTGCAAATAGCACTCGCGTCTGTTCCCAGCAAGTACAGTGTATTGGACTGAAGAGGAGCTACTGTTCTTGTCAGTTTCCTAAGCAGAGTTGAACTAGATATGGCCCGTGTGTGTAGGAAGCACAGTTCTTTTGTTCTGAGCAAGCTCACTGTTCGGACCCCATAGGAAACACAGTAGAGTAGAAGAGTGCCCTTTTCTCAGAAGCAGAGTTTGTTTCCTTATAAGGTGAGCTAGGGTTTGTTTCCCAGTCCTAAATGGAGTTGAATCACATGCAGTTTCTGGTCCTACGAGCAAGAGTTGTTTTCTGGTAAGAAGAGTCACTATTGCGCTCCCATTGTCATACACAGGGCAAACAGCACTGGCGTCTGTTCCCAGCAAGTACACTGTATTGGACTGAGGAGGATCTACTATTCTTGTCAGTTTCATAAGCACAGTTGAACTAGATATGGCCCTGTGTGTAGGAAGCACAGTTCTTTTGTTCTGAGCAAGCTCACTATTCTGGCCCCAAATGAAACACAGTATAGTAGAAGAGTGCTCTTTTCTCAAAAGCATAGTGTGTTTCTTGTAAGGCGAACTAGCGTTTGTTTCCCTCTCCTAAATGGAGTTGAATTACATGCAGTTTGCAGTCCTACGAGCAAGAGTTGTTTTCTGTTAAGAAGAGTCACTATTGCTCTCCCATTGTCATACACAGGGTAAATAGCACTGGCGTCTGTTCCCAGCATGTACAGTGTATTGGACTGAAGAGGATCTACTGTTCTTGTCAGGTTCCTAAGCAGAATTGAACTAGATATGGCCGTGTGTGTAGGAAGCACAGATCTTTTGTTCTCAGCAAGCTCAGTCTTCGGACCCCATCGGACCCCATAGGAAACACAGTAGAGTAGAAGAGTGCTATTTTCTCTAAAGCAGACTGTGTTTCTTGTAAGGCGATCTAGCGTTTGTTTCCCAGTCCTAAATGGAGTTGAATCCCATGCAGTTTCTGGTCCTATGAGCAAGAATTGTTTTCTGGTAAGGAAAGTCACTATTGCGCTCCCATTGCCATACACAGTGCAAATAGCACTCGCGTCTGTTCCCAGCAAGGACAGTATATTGAACTGAAGAGGAGCTACTGTTCTTGTCAGTTTCCTAAGCAGAGTTGAACTAGATATGGCCCCTGTGTGTAGGAAGCACAGTTCTTTTGTTCTGAGCAACCTAACTGTTCTGGCCCTAAAGGAAACACAGTAGAGTAGAAGAGAGCTCTTTTCTCAAAAGCAGAGTGTGTTTCTCGTAAGGCGAGCTAGCGTTTGTTTCCCAGTCGTAAATGGAGTTGAGTCACATGCAGTTTCTGGTCCTACGAGCAAGAATTGTTTTCTGGTAAGGAAAGTCACTATTGCGCTCCCATTGCCATACACAGTGCAAATAGCACTCGCGTGTGTTCCCAGCAAGTACAGTGTATTTGACTGAAGCAGAGCTACTCTTCTTGTCAGTTTAATAAGCAGAGTTGAACTAGATATGGCCCGTGTGTGTAGGAAGCACAGTTCTTTTGTTGTGAGCAAGCTCACTGTTTGGACCCCATAGGAAACACAGTAGAGTAGAAGAGTGCGCTTTTCTCAAAAGCAGAGTTTGTTTCTTGTAAGGCGAGATAGCGTTTGTTTCCCAGTCCTAAATGGAGTTGAATCACATGCAGTTTCTGGTCCTACGGGCAAGAGTTGTTTTCTGGTAAAAAAAAAAGTCACTATTGTGCTCCCATTGCCATACACTGTTCAAATAGCACTCGTGCCTGTTCCCAGCAAGTACAGTGTATTGAACTGAAGAGGAGCTACTGTTCTTGTCAGTTTCCTAAGCAGAGTTGAACTAGATATGGCCCGTGTGTAGGAAGCACAGTTCTTTTGTTCTGAGCAAGCTCACTGTTTGGACCCTGTAGGAAACACAGTAGAGTAGAAGAGTGCTCTTTTCTCAAAAGCAGAGTGTGTTTCTTGTAAGACGAGCTAGCGTTTGTTTCCCAGTCCTAAATGGAGTAGAATCACATGCAGTTTCTGGTTCTACGAGCAAGAATTGTTTTCTGGTAAGAAGAGTCACTTTTGTGCTCCCATTGTCATACACAGGGCAAATAGCACTGTCATCTGTTCCCAGCATGTACAGTGTATTGGACTGAAAAGGAGCTACTGTTCTTGACAGTTTCCTAAGCAGAGTTGAACTAGATATGGCCCGTGTGTGTAGGAAGCACAGTTCCTTTGTTCTGAGCAACCTGAATGTTCTGGCCCTAAAGGAAACACGGTAGAGTAGAAGAGTGCTCTTTTCTCAAAAGCAGAGTGTGTTTCTTGTAAGGCGAGCTAGCATTTGTTTCCCAGTCCTAAACGGAGTTGAGTCACATGCAGTTTCCGGTCCTATGAGCAAGAGTTGTTTTCTGGTAAGGAAAGTCACTATTGCGCTCCCATTGCCATACACAGTGCAAATAGCACTCACGTCAGTTCCCAGAAAGTACAGTGTACTGGACTGAAGAGGATCTACTGTTCTTCTCAGTTTCCTAAGCAGAGTTGAACTAGATATGGCCCGTGTGTGTAGGAATCACAGTGCTTTTGTTCTGAGCAAGCTCAGTGTTCGGACCCCATAGGAAACACAGAAGAGTAGAAGAGTGCTCTTTTCTCAAAAGCAGAGTGCGTTTCTTGTATGGCGAGCTCGCGTTTGTTTCCCAGTCCTTAATGGAGTTGAATCACATGCAGATTCTGGTCCTACGAGCAAGAGTTGTTTTCTGGTAAGAAGAGTCACTATTGCGCTCCCATTGTCATACACAGGGCAAATAGCACTGGCGTCTGTTCCCAGCATATACAGTGTATTGGACTGAAGAGGATCTACTGTTTTTGTCAGGTTCCTAAGCAGAATTGAACTAGATATGGCCGTGTGTGTAGGAAGCACAGATCTTTTGTTCTCAGCAAGCTCACTCTTCGGACCCCATCGGACCCATAGGAAACACAGTAGAGTAGAAGAGTGCTATTTTCTCTAAAGCAGACTGTGTTTCTTGTAAGGCGATCTAGCGTTTGTTTCCCAGTCCTAAATGGAGTTGAATCCCATGCAGTTTCTGGTCCTACGAGCAAGAATTGTTTTCTGGTAAGGAAAGTCACTATTGCGCTCCCATTGCCATACACATTGCAAATAGCACTCGCGTCTGTTCCCAGCAAGGACAGTATATTGAACTGAAGAGGAGCTACTGTTCTTGTCAGTTTCCTAAGCAGAGTTGAACTAGATATGGCCGGTGTGTGTAGGAAGCACAGATCTTTTGTTCTGAGCAAGCTCACTGTTCGGACCCCATAGGAAACACATTAGAGAAGAAGAGTGCTCTTTTCTCAAAAGCAGAGTGTGTTTCTTGTAAGGCGAGATAGCTTTTGTTTCCCAGTCCTAAATGGAGTTGAATCCCATGCAGTTTCTGGTCCTACGTGCAAGAGTTGTTTTCTGGTAAGGAAAGTCACCATTGCGCTCACAATGCCATACACTGCTCAAGTAGCACTCGCGACTGTTCCCAGAAAGTACAGTGTATTGAACTGAAGAGGAGCTACTGTTCTTGTCAGTTTCCTAAGCAGAGTTGAACTAGATATGTCCCGTGTGTGTAGGAAGCACAGTTCTTTTGTTCTGAGCAAGCTCACTGTTCGGACCCCATAGGAAACACAGTAGAGTAGAAGAGTGCTCTTTTCTCAAAAGCAGAGTGTGTTTCTTGTAAGGCGAGATAGCGTATGTTTCCCAGTCCTAAATGGAGTTGAATCACATGCAGTTTCTGGTCCTAGAAGCAAGAGTTGTTTTCTGGTAATGAAAGTCACTATTGCGCTCCCAATGACATACAGTGTTTAAGTAGCACTCGCGACTGTTCCCAGCAAGTACAGTGTATTGAACAGAAGAGGAGCTACTGTTCTTGTCAGTTTCCTAAGCAGTGTTGAACTAGATATGGCCCGTGTGTGTAGGAAGCACAGTTCTTTTTTTCTGAGCAAGCTCACTGTTTGGACCCCATAGGAAACACAGTAGAGTAGAAGACTGTTCGTTTCTCAAAAGCAGAGTGTGTTTCTTGTAAGGCGAGATAGCGTTTGTTTCCCAGTCCTAAATGGAGTTGACTCACATGCATTTTCTGGTCCTAAGAGCAAGAGTTGTTTTCTGGTAAGAAGAGTCACTATTGTGCTCCCATTGACATGCACAGGGCAAATAGCACTGGCATCTGTTCCCAGCATGTGCAGTGTATTGGACGGAGGAGGAGCTACTGTTCTTGTCAGTATCCTAAGCAGAGTTGAACTAGATATGGCCCATGTGTGTAGGAAGCACAGTTCTTTTGTTTGAGCAACCTGACTGTTCTGGCCCTAAAGGAAACACGGTAGAGTAGCAGAGTGCTCTTTTCTCAAAAGCAGAGTGTGTTTCTTGTAAGGCGAGCTAGCATTTGTTTCCCAGTCCTAAATGGAGTTGAGTCACATGCAGTTTCCGGTCCTATGAGCAAGAGTTGTTTTCTGGTAAGGAAAGTCACTATTGTGCTCCCATTGCCATACACAGTGCAAATAGCACTCGCGTCAGTACCCAGAAAGTACAGTGTACTGGACTGAAGAGGATCTACTGTTCTTCTCAGTTTCCTAAGCAGAGTTGAACTAGATATGGCCCGCGTGTGTAGGAAGCACAGTTCTTTTGTTCTGAGCAACCTCACTGTTGGGACCCCATAGAAAACACAGAAGAGTAGAAGAGTGCTCTTTTCTCAAAAGCAGAGTGCGTTTCTTGTACGGCAAGCTCGCGTTTGTTTCCCAGTCCTAAATGGAGTTGAATCACATGCAGATTCTGGTCCTACGAGCAAGAGTTGTTTTCTGGTAAGAAGAGTCACTATTGCGCTCCCATTGTCATACACAGGGCAAATAGCACTGGCGTCTGTTCCCAGCATGTACAGTGTATTGGACTGAAGAGGATCTACTGTTTTTGTCAGGTTCCTAAGCAGAATTGAACTAGATATGGCCGTGTGTGTAGGAAGCACAGATCTTTTGTTCTCAGCAAGCTCACTCTTCGGACCCCATCGGACCCCATAGGAAACACAGTAGAGTAGAAGAGTGCTATTTTCTCTAAAGCAGACTGTGTTTCTTTTAAGGCGATCTAGCGTTTGTTTCCCAGTCCTAAATGGAGTTGAATCCCATGCAGTTTCTGGTCCTAGGAGCAAGAATTGTTTTCTGGTATGGAAAGTCACTATTGCGCTCCCATTGCCATACACAGTGCAAATAGCACTCGCGTCTGTTCCCAGCAAGTACAGTATATTGAACTGAAGAGGAGCTACTGTTCTTGTCAGTTTCCTAAGCAGAGTTGAACTAGATATGGCCGGTGTGTGTAGGAAGCACAGATCTTTTGTTCTGAGCAAGCTCACTGTTCGGACCCCATAGGAAACACATTAAAGTAGAAGAGTGCTCTTTTCTCAAAAGCAGAGTGTGTTTCTTGTAAGGCGAGATAGCTTTTGTTTCCCAGTCCTAAATGGAGTTGAATCCCATGCAGTTTCTGGTCCTACGTGCAAGAGTTGTTTTCTGGTAAGGAAAGTCACTATTGCGCTCACAATGCCATACACTGCTCAAGTAGCACTCGCGACTGTTCCCAGCAAGTACAGTGTATTGAACTGAAGAGGAGCTACTGTTCTTGTCAGTTTCCTAAGCAGAGTTGAACTAGATATGGCCCGTGTGTGTAGGAAGCACAGTTCTTTTGTTCTGAGCAAGCTCACTGTTCGGACCCCATAGGAAACACAGTAGAGTAGAAGAGTGCTCTTTTCTCAAAAGCAGAGTGTGTTTCTTGTAAGGCGAGATAGCGTATGTTTCCCAGTCCTAAATGGAGTTGGATCACATGCAGTTTCTGGTCCTAGAAGCAAGAGTTGTTTTCTGGTAATGAAAGTCACTATTGCGCTCCCAATGACATACAGTGTTTAAGTAGCACTCGCGATTGTTCCCAGCAAGTACAGTGTATTGGACTGAAGAGGAGCTACTGTTCTTGTCAGTTTCCTAAGCGGACTTGAACTAGATATGGCCCGTGTGTGTAGGAAGCACAGATCTTTTGTTCTGAGCAAGCTCACTGTTTGGACCCCATAGGAAACACAGTAGAGTAGAAGAGTGCTCTTTTCTCAAAAGCAGAGTGTGTTTCTTGTAAGGCGAGCTAGCGTTTGTTTCCCAGTCCTAAATGGAGTTGAATCACATGCAGTTTTTGGTCCTATGAGCAAGAGTTGCTTTCTGGGAAAGAAAGTCACTATTGAGCTCCCATTGCCATACACATTGCAAATAGCACGCGCATCTGTTCCCAGCAAGTACAGTGTATTGGACTGAAGAGGAGCTACTGTTCTCGTAAGTTTCCTAATCAGAGTTGAACTAGATATGGCCCGTGTGTGTAGGAAGCACAGTTCTTTTGTTCTGAGCAAGCTCACTGTTCGAACCCCATAGGAAACAAAGTAGAGTAGAAGAGAGCTCTTTTCTCAAAAGCAGAGTGTGTTTTTTGTAAGGTGAGCTAGCATTTGTTTCCCAGTCCTAAATGGAGTTGAAATACACATGCAGTTTCTAGTCCTACGAGCAGGAGTTGTTTTCTGGTTAGAATAGTCACTATTGCGCTCCTTTTGCCATACACAGTACAAATAGCCCTCGTGTCTGTTTCCAGCAAGTACAGTGTATTGGACTGAAGAGGAGCTACTGTTCTTGTCAGTTTCCTAAGCAGAGTTGAACCAGATATGGCCCGTGTGTGTAGGAAGCACAGTTCTTTTGTTCTGAGCAAGCTCACTGTTTGGACCCCATAGAAAACACTGTAGAGTAGAAGAGTGCCCTTTCCTCAAAAGCATAGTGTGTTTCTTGTAAGGCAAGCTAGCGTTTGTTTTCCTGTCCTAAGTGGAGTTGAATCATATGCAGTTTGCGTTCCTACGAGCAAGAGTTGTTTTCTCGTAAGAAGAGTCACTATTGCGCTCCCATTGTCATACACAGGGCAAATAGCACTGGCGTCTGTTCCCAGCATGTACAGTGTATTAGACTGAAGAGGATCTACTGTTGTTGTCAGTTTCGCAAGCAGAGTTGAACTAGATATGGCCGGTGTGTGTAGGAAACACAGATCTTTTGTTCTGAGCAAGCTCACTGTTCGGACCCCATAGGAAACACATTAGAGTAGAAGAGTGCTCTTTTCTCAAAAGCAGAGTGTGTTCTTTGTAAGGCGAGATAGCTTTTGTTTCCCATTCCTAAATGGAGTTGAATCCCATGCAGTTTCCGGTCCTACGTGCAAGAGTTGTTTTCTGGTAAGGAAAGTCACTATTGCACTCACAATGCCATACACTGCTCAAGTAGCACTCGCGACTGTTCCCAGCAAGTACAGTGTATTGAACTGAAGAGGAGCTACTGTTCTTGTCAGTTTCCTAAGCAGAGTTGAACTAGATATGGCCCGTGTGTGTAGGAAGCACAGTTCTTTTGTTCTGAGCAAGCTCACTGTTCGGACCCCATAGGAAACACAGTAGAGTAGAAGAGTGCTCTTTTCTCAAAAGCAGAGTGTGTTTCTTGTAAGGCGAGATAGCGTATGTTTCCCAGTCCTAAATGGAGTTGAATCACATGCAGTTTCTGGTCCTAGAAGCAAGAGTTGTTTTCTGGTAATGAAAGTCACTATTGTGCTCCCAATGACATACACTGTTTAAGTAGCACTCGCGACTGTTCCCAGCAAGTACAGTGTATTGGACTGAAGAGGAGCTACTGTTCTTGTCAGTTTCCTAAGCGGACTTGAACTAGATATGGCCCGTGTGTGTAGGATGCACAGATCTTTTGTTCTGAGCAAGCTCACTGTTTGGACCCCATAGGAAACACAGTAGAGTAGAAGAGTGCTCTTTTCTCAAAAGCAGAGTGTGTTTCTTGTAAGGCGAGCTAGCGTTTGTTTCCCAGTCCTAAATGGAGTTGAATCACATGCAGTTTTTGGTCCTATGAGCAAGAGTTGCTTTCTGGGAAGGAAAGTCACTATTGAGCTCCCATTGCCATACACATTGCAAATAGCACGCGCATCTGTTCCCAGCAAGTACAGTGTATTGGACTGAAGAGGAGCTACTGTTCTCGTAAGTTTCCTAATTAGAGTTGAACTAGATATGGCCCGTGTGTGTAGGAAGCACAGTTCTTTTGTTCTGAGCAAGCTCACTGTTCGAACCCCATAGGAAACACAGTAGAGTAGAAGAGAGCTCTTTTCTCAAAAGCAGAGTGTGTTTTTTGTAAGGTGAGCTAGCATTTGTTTCCCAGTCCTAAATGGAGTTGAAATACACATGCAGTTTCTAGTCCTACGAGCAGGAGTTGTTTTCTGGTTAGAATAGTCACTATTGCGCTCCTTTTGCCATACACAGTACAAATAGCCCTCGTGTCTGTTCCCAGCAAGTACAGTGTATTGGACTGAAGAGGAGCTACTGTTCTTGTCAGTTTCCTAAGCAGAGTTGAACCAGATATGGCCCGTGTGTGTAGGAAGCACAGTTCTTTTGTTCTGAGCAAGCTCACTGTTTGGACCCCATAGAAAACACTGTAGAGTAGAAGAGTGCCCTTTCCTCAAAAGCATAGTGTGTTTCTTGTAAGGCAAGCTAGCGTTTGTTTTCCTGTCCTAAGTGGAGTTGAATCATATGCAGTTTGCGGTCCTACGAGCAAGAGTTGTTTTCTCGTAAGAAGAGTCACTATTGCGCTCCCATTGTCATACACAGGGCAAATAGCACTGGCGTCTGTTCCCAGCATGTACAGTGTATTGGACTGAAGAGGATCTACTGTTGTTGTCAGTTTCGCAAGCAGAATTGAACTAGATATGGCCGTGTGTGTTGGAAGCACAGTTCTTTTTTTCTGAGCAAGCTCACTATTCTGGCCCTATAGGAAACACAGGAGTGTAGAAGAGTGCTTTTTTCTCAAAAGCAGAGTGTGTTTCTTGTAAGGAGAGCTAGCGTTTGTTTCCCAGTCCTAAATGGAGTTGAAATACAAATGCAGTTTCTGGTCCTACGAGCAAGAGTTGTTTTCTGGTTAGAATAGTCACTATTGCACTCCTTTTGCCATACACAGTACAAATAGCCCTTCGTCTGTTCCCAGCAAGTACAGTGTATTGGACTGAAGAGGAGCTACTGTTCTTGTCAGGTTCCTAAGCAGATTTGAACTAGATATGGTCCGTGTCTGTAGGATGCACAGTTCTTTTGTTCTGAGCAAGCTCACTGTTCGGACCCCATAGGAAACACAGTAGAATAGAAGAGTGCCCTTTTCTCAGAAGCAGAGTGGGTTTCATGTGAGGCAAGTTAGCGTTTGTTTCCTAAAACAAAAAGGAGTTGAATCCCATGCAGTTTCTGGTCCTACGAGCAAGAGTTGTTTTCTGGTAAGAAGAGTCACTATTGCGCTCCCATTGTCATACACAGGGCAAACAGCCCTGGTGTCTGTTCCCAGCAAGTACACTGTATTGGACTGAAGAGGATCTACTGTTCTTGTCAGTTTACTAAGCAGAGTTGAACTAGATATGGCCATGTGTGTAGGAAGGACAGTTCTTTTGTTCTGAGCAAGCTCACTGTACTGGCCATAAAGGAAACACAGTAGAGTTGAAGAGTGCTCTTTTATCAAAAGCAGAGTATGTTTCTTGTAAGGAGAGCTAACTTTTGTTTCCAAGTCCTAAATGGAGTTGAATCCCATGAAGCTTCTGGTCCTACGAGCAAGAGAGTTTTCTGGTAAGAAGAGTAACTATTGTGCTCCCATTGCCATACACAGTGCAAATAGCACTCGCGTCTGTTCCCAGCAAGTACAGTGTATTGGATTGAAGAGGAGCTACTGTTCTTGTCAGTTTCCTAAGCACAGTTAAACTAGATATGAACCGTGTGTTTAGGAAGCACAGTTCTTTTGTTCTGAGCAAGCTCACTATTCTGGCCCTATAGGAAACACAGTAGAGTAGAAGAGTGCTCTTTTCTCAAAAGCAGAGTGTGTTTCTTGTAAGGCACGCTAGCGTTTGCTTCCCAGTCCTAAATGGAGTTGAATCACATGCAGTTTCTGGTCCTACCAGCAAGAGTTGTTTTCTGGTAAGAAGAGTCACTATTGTGCTCCCATTGCCATACACAGTGCAAATAGCACTCGCGTCAGTTCCCAGAAAGTACAGTGTATTGGACTGAAGAAGATCTACTGTTCTTCTCAGTTTCCTAAGCAGAGTTGAACTAGATATGGCCCCTGTGTGTAGGAAGCACAGTTCTTTTGTTCTGAGCAACCTCACTGTTCGGACCCCATAGGAAACACAGAAGAGTAGAAGAGTGCTCTTTTCTCAAAAGCAGAGTGCGTTTCTTGTACCGCAAGCTCGCGTTTGTTTCCCAGTCCTAAATGGAGTTGAATCACATGCAGATTCTGGTCCTACGAGCAAGAGTTGTTTTCTGGTAAGAAGAGTCACTATTGCGCTCCCATTGTCATACACAGGGCAAATAGCACTGGCGTCTGTTCCCAGCATGTACAGTGTATTGGACTGAAGAGGATCTACTGTTTTTGTCAGGTTCCTAAGCAGAATTGAACTAGATATGGCCGTGTGTGTAGGAAGCACAGATCTTTTGTTCTCAGCAAGCTCGCTCTTCGGACCCCATCGGACCCCATAGGAAACACAGTAGAGTAGAAGAGTGCTATTTTCTCTAAAGCAGACTGTGTTTCTTTTAAGATGATCTAGCGTTTGTTTCCCAGTCCTAAATGGAGTTGAATCCCATGCAGTTTCTGGTCCTACGAGCAAGAATTGTTTTCTGGTATGGAAAGTCACTATTGCGCTCCCATTGCCATACACAGTGCAAATAGCACTCGCGTCTGTTCCCAGCAAGGACAGTATATTGAACTGAAGAGGAGCTACTGTTCTTGTCCGTTTCCTAAGCAGAGTTGAACTAGATATGGCCGGTTTGTGTAGGAAGCACAGATCTTTTGTTCTGAGCAAGCTCACTGTTCGGACCCCATAGGAAACACATTAGAGTAGAAGAGTGCTCTTTTCTCAAAAGCTGAGTGTGTTTCTTGTAAGGCGAGATAGCTTTTGTTTCCCATTCCTAAATGGAGTTGAATCCCATGCAGTTTCTGGTCCTACGTGCAAGAGTTGTTTTCTGATAAGGAAAGTCACTATTGCGCTCACAATGCCATACACTGCTCAAGTAGCACTCGCGACTGTTCCCAGCAAGTACAGTGTATTGAACTGAAGAGGAGCTACTGTTCTTGTCAGTTTCCTAAGCAGAGTTGAACTAGATATGGCCCGTGTGTGTAGGAAGCACAGTTCTTTTGTTCTGAGCAAGCTCACTGTTCAGACCCCATAGGAAACACAGTAGAGTAGAAGAGTGCTCTTTTCTCAAAAGCAGAGTGTGTTTCTTGTAAGGCGAGATAGCGTATGTTTTCCAGTCCTAAATGGAGTTGAATCACATGCAGTTTCTGGTCCTAGAATCAAGAGTTGTTTTCTGGTAATGAAAGTCACTATTGTGCTCCCAATGACATACACTGTTTAAGTAGCACTCGCGACTGTTCCCTGCAAGTACAGTGTATTGGACTGAAGAGGAGCTACTGTTCTTGTCAGTTTCCTAAGCGGACTTGAACTAGATATGGCCCGTGTGTGTAGGATGCACAGATCTTTTGTTCTGAGCAAGCTCACTGTTTGGACCCCATAGGAAACACAGTAGAGTAGAAGAGTGCTCTTTTCTCAAAAGCAGAGTGTGTTTCTTGTGAGGCGAGCTAGCGTTTGTTTCCCAGTCCTAAATGGAGTTGAATCACATGCAGTTTTTGGTCCTATGAGCAAGAGTTGCTTTCTGGGAAGGAAAGTCACTATTGAGCTCCCATTGCCATACACATTGCAAATAGCACGCGCATCTGTTCCCAGCAAGTACAGTGTATTGGACTGAAGAGGAGCTACTCTTCTCGTAAGTTTCCTAATCAGAGTTGAACTAGATATGGCCCGTGTGTGTAGGAAGCACAGTTCTTTTGTTCTGAGCAAGCTCACTGTTCGAACTCCATAGGAAACACAGTACAGTAGAAGAGAGCTCTTTTCTCAAAAGCAGAGTGTGTTTTTTGTAAGGTGAGCTAGCATTTGTTTCCCAGTCCTAAATGGAGTTGAAATACACATGCAGTTTCTAGTCCTACGAGCAGGAGTTGTTTTCTGGTTAGAATAGTCACTATTGCGCTCCTTTTGCCATACACAGTACAAATAGCCCTCGTGTCTGTTCCCAGCAAGTACAGTGTATTGGACTGAAGAGGAGCTACTGTTCTTGTCAGTTTCCTAAGCAGAGTTGAACCAGATATGGCCCGTGTGTGTAGGAAGCACAGTTCTTTTGTTCTGAGCAAGCTCACTGTTTGGACCCCATAGAAAACACTGTAGAGTAGAAGAGTGCCCTTTCCTCAAAAGCATAGTGTGTTTCTTGTAAGGCAAGCTAGCGTTTGTTTTCCTGTCCTAAGTGGAGTTGAATCATATGCAGTTTGCGGTCCTACGAGCAAGAGTTGTTTTCTGGTAAGGAAAGCCACTATTGCGCTGCCATTGCCATACACAGGACAAGTAGCACTGTTGTCTGTTCACAGCAAGTACAGTGTATTGGACTGAAGAGGATCTACTGTTCTTGTCAGGTTCCTAAGCAGAATTGAACTAGATATGGCCGTGTATGAAGGAAGCACAGTTCTTTTGTTCTGAGCAAGCTCACTATTTGGACCACATAGGAAACACCGTAGAGTAGAAGAGTGCTCTTTTCTCAAAGCAGAGTGTGTTTCTTGTAAGGCGAGCTAGCATTTGTTTCCCAGTCCTAAATGGCGTTGTATCACATGCAGTTTGTAGTCCTATGAGCAAGAGTTGTTTTCTGGTAAGTAAAGTCACTATTGCGCTCTCATTGCCATACACAGTGCAAATAGCACTAACGTATGTTCCCAGCAAGTACAGTGTATTGGACTGAAGAGGATCTACTGTTCTTGTCAGGTTCCTAAGCAGAGTTGAACTAGATATGGCCGTTGTGTGTAGGAAGCACAGTTATTATGTTCTGAGCAAGCACACTGTTCTGGCCCTATAGGAAACACAGTAGAGTAGAAGAGTGCTCTTTACTCTAAAGTAGAGTGTATTTCTTGTAAGGGGAGCTCGCATTTGTTTCCCAGTCCTAAATAGAGTTGAGTCACAGGCAGTTTTTGGTCCTACGAGCAAAAGTTGTTTTCTGGTAAGAAGAGTCACTATTGCGCTCCAAATGCCATACACAGTTCAAATAGCACTCGCGTCTCTTCCCAGCAAGTACAGTGTATTGGAATGAAGAGGATCTACTGTTCTTGTCAGTTTCCTAAGCAGAGTTGAACTAGATATGGCCCGTGTGTAGGAAGCACAGTTCTTTTGTTCTGAGCAAGCTCACTGTTCTGGCCCTATAGGAAACACAGTAGAGTAGAAGAGTGCTCTTTTCTCAAAAGCAGAGTGTGTTTCTTGTAAGGCTAGCTAGTGTTTGTTTCCCAGTCAGAAACGGAGTTGAATCCCACGCAGTTTCTGGTCCTGCAAGCAAGAGTTGTTTTCTGGTAAGAAGAGTCACTATTGCGTTCCCTTGCCATACACAGTGCAAATAGCACTCGCGTCTGTTCCCAGCAAGTACAGTGTATTGGACTGAAGAGGAGCTACTGTTCTTGTCAGTTGTCTAAGCAGAGTTGAACTAGATATGGCCCGTGTGTAGGAAGCACAGTTCTTTTTTTCTGAGCAAGCTCACTGTTCTGGCCCTATAGGAAACACAGTAGAGTAGAAGAGTGCTCTTTTCTCAAAAGCAGAGTGTGTTTCTTGTAGGGTGAGCTAGAGTTTGTTTCCCAGTCCTAAATGGATTTGAATCCCATGCAGTTTCTGGTACTATGAGCAAGAGTTGTTTTCTGGTAAGGAAAGTCACTATTGTGCTCCCTTTGCCATACACAGTACAAATAGCACTCGCGTCTGTTCACAGCACGTACAGTTTATTGAACTGAAGAGGAGCTACTGTTCTTGTCAGTTTCCTAAGAAGAGTTGAACTAGAAATGGTCCGTGTGTGTAGGAAGCACAGTTCTTTTGTTCTGAGCAAGCTCACTGTTCAGACCCCATAGGAAACACAGTAGAGTAGAAGAGTGTTCTTTTCTCAAAAGCAGAGTGTGTTTCTTATAACGCGAGCTAGCGTATGTTTCCCAGTTTTAAATGTAGTTGAATCACATGCAGTTTCTGGTCTTACGAGCAAGAGTTGTTTTCTGGTAAGGAAAGCCACTATTGCGCTGCCATTGCCATACACAGGACAAATAGCACTGTTGTCTGTTCCCAGCAAGTACAGTGTATTGGACTGAAGAGGATCTACTGTTTTTGTCAGGTTCCTAAGCAGAATTGAACTAGATATGGCCGTGTATGTAGGAAGCACAGTTCTTTTGTTCTGAGCAAGCTCACTGTTCGGACCACATAGGAAACACCGTAGAGTAGAAGAGTGCTCTTTTCTCTAAAGCAGAGTGTGTTTTTTGTAAGGCGAGCTCGCGTTTGTTACCCAGTCCTAAATGGAGTTGAGTCACATGCAGTTTTTGGTCCTACGAGCAAGAGTTGTTTTCTGTAAGAAGAGTCACTATTGTGCTCCAATTGCCATACACAGTGCAAATAGCACTCGCATCTGTGCCCAGCAAGTACAGTGTATTGGACTGAACAGGAGCTACTGTTCTTGTCAGTTTCCTAAGCAGAGTTGAACTAGATATGGTCCATGTGTGTAGGAAGCACAGTTCTTTTGTTCTGAGCAAGCTCACTGTTTGGACCCCATAGGAAACACCGTAGAGTAGAAGAGTGCTCTTTTCTCAAAAGCAGAGTGTGTTTCTTGTAAGGCTAGCTAGTGTTTGTTTCCCAGTCAGAAAAAGAGTTGAATCCCACGCAGTTTCTGGTCCTGCAAGCAAGAGTTGTTTTCTCGTAAGAAGAGTCACTATTGCGTTCCCTTGCCATACACATTGCAAATAGCACGCGCGTCTGTTCCCAGCAAGTACAGTGTATTGGACTGAAGAGGAGCTACTGTTCTTGTGAGTTTTCTAAGCAGAGTTGAACTAGATATGACCCGTGTGTGTAGGAAGCACAGTTCTTTTGTTCTGAGCAAGCTCACTGTACTGGCCATAAAGGAAACACAGTAGAGTTGAAGAGTGCTCTTTTATCAAAAGCAGAGTATGTTTCTTGTAAGGAGAGCTAACTTTTGTTTCCCAGTCCTAAATGGCGTTGAATAACATGCAGTTTGTGGTCCTATGAGCAAGAGTTGTGTTCTGGTAAGGATAGTCACTATTGTGCTCTCATTGCCATACACAGTGCAAATAGCACTCGCGTCTGTTCCCAGCACGTACAGTGTATTGGACTGAAGAGGATCTACTGTTCTTGTCAGGTTCCTAAGCAGAGTTGAACTAGATATGGCCCGTGTGTGTAGGAAGCACAGTTCATATGTTCTGAGCAAGCTCACTGTTCTGGCCCTATAGGAAACACAGTAGAGTAGAAGAGTGCTCTTTTCTCTAAAGCAGAGTGTATTTCTTGTAAGGTGAGCTCGCATTTGTTTCCCAGTCCTAAATGGAGTTGAGTCACAGGCAGTTTATGGTCCTACGAGCAAGAGTTGTTTTCTGGTAAGAAGAGTCACTATTGCGCTCCAAATGCCATACACAGTGCAAATAGCACTCCCGTCTGTTCCCAGCAAGTACAGTGTATTGGACTGAATAGGAGCTACTGTTCTTGTCAGTTTCCTAAGCAGAGTTGAAATAGATATGGCCCGTGTGTAGGGAGCACAGTTCTTTTGTTCTGAGCAAGCTCACTGTTCTGGCCCTATAGGAAACACAGTAAAGTAGAAGAGTGCTCTTTTCTCTAAAGCAGAGTGTGTTTCATGTAAGGCGAGCTAGCATTTGTTTCCCTGTCCTAAATGGAGTTGAATCACATGCAGTTTCTGGTCCTAGGAGCAAGAGTTGTTTTATGGTAAGAAGAGTCACTATTGCGCTGCAATTGCCATCCACAGGACAAATAGCACTGGCGTCTGTTCCCAGCAGGTACAGTGTATTGGACTGAAGAGGATCTACTGTTCTTGTCAGGTTCCTAAGCAGAATTGAACTTGACATGGCCGTGTGTGTAGGAAGCACAGTTCTTTTGTTCTGAGCATGCTCACTGTTTAGACCCCATAGGAAACACAGTAGAGTAGAAGACTGTTCTTTTCTCAAAAGCAGAGTGTGTTTCTTATAACGTGAGCTAGCGTTTGTTTCCCAGTCCTAAATGGAGTTGAATCACATGCAGTTTCTGGTCCTACGAGCAAGAGTTGTTTTCTGGTAAGGAAAGCCACTATTGCGCTGCCATTGCCATACACAGGACAAGTAGCACTGTTGTCTGTTCCCAGCAAGTACAGTGTATTGGACTGAAGAGGATCTACTGTTCTTGTCAGGTTCCTAAGCAGAATTGAACTAGATATGGCCGTGTATGTAGGAAGCACAGTTCTTTTGTTCTGAGCAAGCTCACTGTTCGGAGGACATAGGAAACACCGTAGAGTAGAAGAGTGCTCTTTTCTCAAAGCAGAGTGTGTTTCTTGTAAGGCGAGCTAGCATTTGTTTCCCAGTCCTAAATAGAGTTGAGTCACAGGCAGTTTTTGGTCCTAGGAGCAAGAGTTGTTTTCTGGTAAGAAGAGTCACTATTGCGCTCCAAATGCCATACACAGTTCAAATAGCACTCGCGTCTCTTCCCAACAAGTACAGTGTATTGGAATGAAGAGGATCTACTGTTCTTGTCAGTTTCCTAAGCAGAGTTGAACTAGATATGGCCCGTGTGTAGGAAGCACAGTTCTTTTGTTCTGAGCAAGCTCACTGTTCTGGCCCTATAGGAAACACAGTAGAGTAGAAGAGTGCTCTTTTCTCAAAAGCAGAGTGTGTTTCTTGTAAGGCTAGCTAGTGTTTGTTTCCCAGTCAGAAACGGAGTTGAATCCCACGCAGTTTCTGGTCCTGCAAGCAAGAGTTGTTTTCTGGTAAGAAGAGTCACTATTGCGTTCCCTTGCCATACACAGTGCAAATAGCACTCGCGTCTGTTCCCAGCAAGTACAGTGTATTGGACTGAAGAGGAGCTACTGTTCTTGTCAGTTTTCTAAGCAGAGTTGAACTAGATATGGCCCGTGTGTGTAGGAAGCACAGTTCTTTTTTTCTGAGCAAGCTCACTGTTCTGGCCCTATAGGAAACACAGTAGAGTAGAAGAGTGCTCTTTTCTCAAAAGCAGAGTGTGTTTCTTGTAGGGTGAGATAGAGTTTGTTTCCCAGTCCTAAATGGATTTGAATCCCATGCAGTTTCTGGTACTACGAGCAAGAGTTGTTTTCTGGTAATTAAAGTCACTATTGTGCTCCCTTTGCCATACACAGTACAAATAGCACTCGCGTCTGTTCCCAGCACGTACAGTGTATTGGACTGAAGAGGAGCTACTGTTCTTGTCAGTTTCCTAAGAAGAGTTGAACTAGATATGGTCCGTGTGTGTAGGAAGCACAGTTCTATTTTTCTGAGCAAGCTCACTGTTCTGGCCCTATAGGAAACACAGTAGAGTAGAAGAGTGCTCTTTTCTCAAAAGCAGAGTGTGTTTCTTGTAAGGCTAGCTAGTGTTTGTTTCCCAGTCAGAAACGAAGTTGAATCCCATGCAGTTTCTGGTCCTACGAGCAAGAGTTGTTTTCTGGTAAGAAGAGTCACTATTGCGCTCCCATTGCCATACACAGTGCAAATAGCACTCGTGTCTGCTCCCAGCAAGTACAGTGTATTGGACTGAAGAGGAGATACTGTTCTTCTCAGTTTCCTAAGCAGAGTTGAACTAGATATGGCCCGTGTGTGTAGGAAGCACAGTTCTTTTTTTCTGAGCAAGCTCACTGTTCGGACTCCTTAGGAAACACAGTAGAGTAGAAGAGTTCTCTTTTCTCAAAAGCAGAGTGTGTTTCTTGTAAGGCGAGCTAGCATTCGTTTCCCAGTCATAAATGGAGTTGAATCCCATGCAGTTTCTGTTCCTACGAGCAAGAGTTGTTTTCTGGTAAGAAGAGTCACAATTACGCTCCCATTGTCATACACAGGGCAAATAGCACGGGTGTCTGTTCCCAGCATGTACAGTGTATTGGACTGAGGAGGATCTACTGTTCTTGTCAGGTTCCTAAGCAGAGTTGAACTAGATATGGCCCGTGTGTGTAGGAAGCACAGTTCTTTTGTTCTAAGCAAGCTCACTGCTCTGAACCTATAGGAAACACAGTAGAGTAGAAGAGTGCTCTATTCTCAAAAGCAGAGTGTGTTTCTTGTAAGGCTAGCTAGTGTTTGTTTCCCAGTCAGAAACGGAGGTGAATCCCATGCAGTTTCTGGTCCTACGAGCAAGAGTTGTTTTCTGGTAAGAAGAGTCACTATTGCGCTGCCATTGCCATACACAGGACAAATAGCACTGGCGTCTGTTCCCAGCAAGTACAGTGTATTGGACTGAAGAGGATCTACTGTTCTTGTCAGTTTCCTAAGGAGAGTTGAACTAGATATGGTCCGTTTGTGTAGGAAGCACAGTTCTTTTGTTGTGAGCAAGCTCACTGTTCTGGCCCTATAGGAAACACAGTAGAGTAGATGAGTGCTCTTTTATCTAAAGCAGAGTGTGTTTCTTGTAAGGCGAGCTAGCGTTTGTTTCATAGTCCTAAATGGAGTTGAAACCCATGCAGTTTCTGGAACTACAAGCAAGAGTTGTTTTCTGGTAAGAAGAGTCACTATTGCGCTGACATTGCCATACACAGGACAAAAAGCACTGGCGTCTGATCGCAGCAAGTACAGTGTATTGGACTGAAGAGGATCTACTGTTCTTGTCAGTTTCCTAAGCAGAATTGAACTAGATATGGCCGTGTGTGTAGGAAGCACAGTTCTTTTGTTCTGAGCAAGCTCACTGTTCGGACCCCATAGGAAACACAGTAGAATAGAAGAGTGCTCTTTTCTCAAAAGCAGAGTGTGTTTCTTGTAAGGTGAGCTAGCGTTTGTTTCCCAGTCCTAAATGGAGTTGAATCACATGCAGTTTCTGGTCCTACGAGCAAGAGTTGTTTTCTGGTAAGGGAAGTCACTGTTGCGCTCCCATTGCCATACACAGGGCAAATAGCCCTCCAGTCTGTTCCCAGCAAGTACATTGTATTGGACTGAAGAGGAGCTACTGTTCTTCTCAGTTTCCTAAGCAGAGTTGAACTAGATAGGGCCCGTGTGTCTAGGAAGCACAGTTCATTTGATCTGAGCAAGCTCACTGTTCTGGCCCTCTAGGAAACACAGTAGAGTAGAAGAGTGCTCTTTTCGCAAAAGCAGAGTGTGTTTTTGTAAGGCGAGCTAGCATTTGTTTCCCAGTCCTAAATGGCATTGAATCACATGCAGTTTGTGGTCCTACGGGCAAGAGTTGTTTTCTGGTAAGGAAAGTCACTATTGCGTTCTCATTGCCATACACAGTGCAAATAGAACTCGCGTCTGTTCCCAGCAAGTACAGTGTATTGGAGTGAAGAGGAGCTACTGTTCTTCTCAGTTTCCTAAGCATAGTTGAACTAGATATGTCCCGTGTGTCTAGGAAGCACAGTTATTATGTTCTGAGCAAGCTCAATGTTCTGGCCCTATAGGAAACACAGTAGAGTAGAAGAGTGCTCTTTTCTCTAAAGCAGAGAGTGTTTCTTGTAACGCGAGCTCGCGTTTGTTTCCCAGTCCTAAATGGAGTTGAGTCACAGGCAGTTTTTGGTAATACCAGCAAGAGTTGTTTTCTGGTAAGGAAAGTCACTATTGTGCTCCCATTGCCATACACAGTACAAATAGCACTCGCGTCTGTTCCCAGGAATTACAGTGTATCGGACTGAAGAGGAGCTACTGTTCTTGTCAGTTTCCTAAGCAGAGTTGAACTAGATATGGCCCGTGTGTGTAGGAAGCACAGTTCTTATGTTCTGAGCAAGCTCACTGTTCTGGCCCTATAGGAAACACAGTAGAGTAGATGAGTGCTCTTTTATCTAAAGCAGAGTGTGTTTCTTGTAAGGCGAGCTAGTGTTTGTTTCCTAGTCCTAAAAGGAGTTGAATCACATGCAGTTTCTGGTCCTATGAAAAAGAGTTGTTTTCTGGTAAGGAAAGTCACATTGTGCTCCCATAGCCACACACAGTGCAAATAGCACTCGCGTCTGTTCCCAGCAAGTACAGTGTATCGAAGTGAAGTGGAGCTACTGTTCTTCTCAGTTTCCTAAGCAGAGTTGAACTAGATATGGCCCATGTGTCTAGGAAGCACAGTTATTATATTCTGAGCAAGCTCACTGTTCTGGCCCTATAGGAAACACAGTAGAGTAGATGAGTGCTCTATTATCTAAAGCAGAATGTGTTTCTCGTAAGGCGAGCTAGCGTTTGTTTCCTAGTCCTAAATGGAGTTGAATCACGTGCAGTTTCTGGTCCTACGAACAAGAGTTTTTTTATGGTAAGGAAAGTCACATTGTGCTCCCATTGCCATACACAGTGCAAATAGCACTCGCGGCTGTTCCCAGCAAGTACAGTGTATTGGAGTGAAGAGGAGCTACTGTTCTTCTCAGTTTCCTAAGCAGAGTTGAACTGGATATGGCCCGTGTGTCTAGGAAGCACAGTTATTATGTTCTGAGCAAGCTCACTGTTCTGGCCCTATAGGAAACACAGTAGAGTAGAAGAGTGCTCATTTCTCTAAAGCAGAGTGTGTTTCTTGTAAGACGAGCTCGCGTTTGTTTCCCAGTCCTAAATGGAGTTGAGTCACAGGCAGTTTTTGGTACTACGAGCAAGAGTTGTTTTCTGGTAAGAAGAGTCACTATTACGCTCCAAATGCCATACACAGTGCAAATAGCACTCGCGTCTGTTCCCAGCAAGTACAGTGTATTGGACTGAATAGGAGCTACTGTTCTTGTCAGTTTCCTAAGCAGAGTTGAACTAGATATGGATCGTGTGTATGAAGCACAGTTCTTTTGTTCTGAGCAAGCTCACTGTTCTGGCCCTATAGGAAACACAGTAGAGTAGAAGAGTGCTCTTTTCTCTAAAGCAGAGTGTATTTCTTGTAAGGCGAGCTAGCGTTTGTTTCCCAGTCCTAAATGGAGTTGAATCACATGCAGTTTCTGGTCCTACGAGCAAGAGTTGTTTTATGGTAAGAATAGTCACTATTGCGCTCCCATTGCCATACACAGGACAAATAGCACTGGCGTCTGTTCCCAGCAAGTACAGTGTATTGGACTGAAGAGGATCTACTGTTCTTGTCAGTTTCCTAAGCAGAGTTGAACTACATATGGTCCGTTTGTGTAGGAAGCACAGTTCTTTTGTTCTGAGCAAGCTCACTGTTTGGACCCCATAGGAAACACAGTAGAGTAGAAGAGTGCTCTTTTCTCTAAAGCAGAGTGTGTTTCTTGTAAGGCAAGCTAGCGTTTGTTTCCCAGTCCTAAATGGAGTGGAATCACATGCAGTTTCTGGTCCTACGAGCATGAGTTGTTTTATGGTAAGAATAGTCACTATTGCGCTCCCATTGCCATACTCAGGACCAATAGCACATACGTCTGTTCCCAGGAATTACAGTGTATCGGACTGAAGAGGAGCTACTGTTCTTGTCAGTTTCCTAAGCAGAGTTGAACTAGATATGGCCCGTTTGTGTAGGAAGCACAGTTCTTATGTTCTGAGCAAGCTCACTGTTCTGGCCCTATAGGAAACACAGTAGAGTAGATGAGTGCTCTTTTATCTAAAGCAGAGTGTGTTTCTTGTAAGGCGAGCTAGCGTTTGTTTCGTAGTCCTAAATGGAGCTGAAACCCATGCAGTTTCTGGAACTACAAGCAAGAGTTGTTTTCTGGTAAGAAGAGTCACTATTGCGCTCCCATTGCCATACACAGGACAAATAGCACTGGCGTCTGATCGCAGCAAGTACAGTGTATTGGACTGAAGAGGATCTACTGTTCTTGTCAGTTTCCTAAGCAGAATTGAACTAGATATGGCCGTGTGTGTAGGAAGCACAGTTCTTTTGTTCTGAGCAAGTTCACTGTTCGGACCCCATAGGAAACACAGTAGAGGAGAAGAGTGCTCTTTTCTCAAAAGCAGAGTGTGTTTTTTGGAAGGCAAGCTAGCGTTTGTTTCCCAGTCCTAAATGGAGTTGAATCACATGCAGTTTCTGGTCCTACGAACAAGAGTTGTTTTCTAGTAAGGAAAGTCACATTGTGCTCCCATTGCCATACACAGTGCAAATAGCACTCGCGTCTGTTCCCAGCAAGTACAGTGTATTGCACTGAATAGGTGCTACTGTTCTTGTCAGTTTGCTATGCAGAGTTGAACCAGATATTATCCGTGTGTGTAGGAAGCACAGTTCTTTTGTTCTGAGCAAGCTCACTGTTTTGACCCCATAGGAAACACAGTAGAGTAGAAGAGTGCTCTTTTCTCTAAAGCAGAGTGTGTTTCTTATAAGGGGAGCTAGCGTTTGTTTCGCAGTCCTAAATGGAGTTCAAACCCATGCAGTTTCTGGTACTACGAGCAAGAGTTGTTTTCTGGTAAGGAAAGCCACTATTGCGCTGCCATTGTCATACACAGGACAAATAGCACTGTTGTCTGTTCCCAGCAAGTACAGTGTATCGGACTGAAGAGGAGCTACTGTTCTTGTCAGATTCCTAAGCAGAGTTGAACTAGATATGGCCCGTGTGTGTAGGAAGCACAGTTCTTATGTTCTGAGCAAGCTCACTGTTCTGGCCCTATAGGAAACACAGTAGAGTAGATGAGTGCTCTTTTATCTAAAGCAGAGTGTGTTTCTTGTAAGGCGAGCTAGCGTTTGTTTCGTAGTCCTAAATGGAGTTGAAACCCATGCAGTTTCTGGAACTACAAGCAAGAGTTGTTTTCTGGTAAGAAGAGTCACTATTGCGCTGACATTGCCATACACAGGACAAAAAGCACTGGCGTCTGATCGCAGCAAGTACAGTGTATTGGACTGAAGAGGATCTACTGTTCTTGTCAGGTTTCTAAGCAGAATTGAACTAGATATGGCCGTGTGTGTAGGAAGCACAGTTCTTTTGTTCTGAGCAAGCTCACTGTTCGGACCCCATAGGAAACACAGTAGAGGAGAAGAGTGCTCTTTTCTCAAAAGCAGAGTGTGTTTTTTTATAAGGCAAGCTAGCGTTTGATTCCCCGTCCTAAATGTAGTTGAATCACATGCAGTTTCAGGTCCTACGAGCAAGAGATGTTTTCTCGTAAGGAAAGTCACTATAGCGCTCTTATTGCCATACACAGTGCAAATAGCACTCGCGTCTGTTCCCAGGAATTACAGTGTATTGGACTGACGAGGAGCTACTGTTCTTGTCAGTTTCCTAAGCAGAGTTGAACTAGATATGGTCCATGTGTGTAGGAAGCACAGTTCTTTTGTTCTGAGCAAGCTCACTGTTCAGACCCCATAGGAAACACAGTAGAATAGAAGAGTGCTCTTTTCTCAAAAGCAGAGTGTGTTTCTTGTAAGGCGAGCTAGCGTTTGTTTCCCAGTCCTAAATGGAGTTGAATCACATGCAGTTTCTGGTCCTACGAGCAAGAGTTGTTTTCTGGTAAGGAAAGTCACTGTTGCGCTCCCATTGCCATACACAGTGCAAATAGCACTCCCGTCTGTTCCCAGCAATTACAGTGTATTGGACTGAAGATGAGCTACTGTTCTTGTCAGTTTCCTAAGCAGAGTTGAACTAGATATGGCCCGTGTGTCTAGGAAGCACAGTTCATTTGATCTGAGCAAGCTCACTGTTCTGGCCCTATAGGAAACACAATAGAGTAGAAGAGTGCTCTTTTCGCAAAAGCAGAGTGTGTTTTTGTAAGGCGAGCTAGCATTTGTTTCCCAGTCCTAAATGGCATTGAATCACATGCAGTTTGTGGTCCTACGAGCAAGAGTTGTTTTCTGGTAAGGAAAGTCACTATTGCGTTCTCATTGCCATACACAGTTACAAATAGCACTCGCGTCTGTTCAGAGCAAGTACAGTGTATTGGACTGAAAAGGACCTACTGTTCTTGTCAGTTTCTTAGCAGAGTTGAACTACATATGGTCCGTGTGTTTAGGAAGCACAGTTCTTTTGTTCTGAGCAAGCTCACTCTTTGGACCCCATAGGAAAAACAGTAGAGTAGAAGAGTGCTCTTTTCTCTAAAGCAGAGTGTGTTTCTTCTAAGGCGAGCTAGCTTTTGTTTCCCAGTCCTAAATGGAGTTGAATCCCATGCAGTTTCTGGTCCTAAGAGCAAGAGTTGTTTTCTGGTAAGGAAAGTCACTATTGTGCTCCCATTGCCATAAACAGTGCAAATAGAACTCGCGTCTGTTCCCAGGAATTACAGTGTATCAGACTGAAGAGGAGCTACTGTTCTTGTCAGTTTCCTAAGCAGAGTTGAACTAAATATGGCCCGTGTGTGTAGGAAGCACAGTTCTTTTGTTCTGAGCAAGCTCACTGTTCTGGCCCTATAGGAAACACAGTAGAGTAGATGAGTGCTCTTTTATCTAAAGCAGAGTGTGTTTCTTGTAAGGCGAGCTAGCGTTTGTTTCCTAGTCCTAAATGGAGTTGAATCACGTGCAGTTTCTGGTCCTACGAACAAGAGTTGTTTTCTGGTAAGGAAAGTCACATTGTGCTCCCATTGCCATACACAGTGCAAATAGTACTCGCGGCTGTTCCCAGCAATTACAGTGTATTGGAGTGAAGAGGAGCTACTGTTCTTCTCAGTTTCCTAAGCAGAGTTGAACTAGATATGGCCCGTGTGTCTAGGAAGCACAGTTATTATGTTCTGAGCAAGCTCACTGTTCTGGCCCTATAGGAAACACAGTAGAGTAGAAGAGTGCTCATTTCTCTAAAGCAGAGTGTGTTTCTTGTAAGGCGAGCTCGCGTTTGTTTCCCAGTCCTAAATGGAGTTGAGTCACAGGCAGTTTTTGGTACTACGAGCAAGAGTTGTTTTCTGGTAAGAAGAGTCACTATTACACTCCAAATGCCATACACAGTGCAAATAGCACTCGCGTCTGTTCCCAGCAAGTACAGTGTATTGGACTGAATAGGAGCTACTGTTCTTGTCAGTTTCCTAAGCAGAGTTGAACTAGACATGGCCCGTGTGTATGAAGCACAGTTCTTTTGTTCTGAGCAAGCTTACTGTTCTGGCCCTATAGGAAACACAGTAGAGTAGAAGAGTGCTCTTTTCTCTAAAGCAGAGTGTGTTTCTTGTAAGGCGAGCTAGCGTTTGTTTCCCAGTCCTAAATGGAGTTGAATCACATGCAGTTTCTGGTCCTACGAGCAAGAGTTGTTTTATGGTAAGAAGAGTCACTATTGCGCTGCCATTGCCATACACAGGACAAATAGCACTGGCGTCTGTTCCCAGCAAGTACAGTGTATTGGACTGAAGAGGATCTACTGTTCTTGTCAGTTTCCTAAGGAGAGTTGAACTAGATATGGTCCGTTTGTGTAGGAAGCACAGTTCTTTTGTTCTGAGCAAGCTCACTGTTTGGACACTATAGGAAACAGTAAAGTAGAAGAGTGCTCTTTTCTCTAAAGCAGAGTGTGTTTCTTGTAAGGCAAGCTAGCGTTTGTTTCATAGTCCTAAATGGAGTTGAAACCCATGCAGTTTCTGGTACTACGAGCAAGAGTTTTTTTCTGGTAAGAAGAGTCACTATTGCACTGACATTGCCATACACAGGACAAATAGCACTGGAGTCTGATCGCAGCAAGTACAGTGTATTGGACTGAAGAGGATCTACTGTTCTTGTCAGGTTCCTAAGCAGAATTGAACTAGATATGGCCGTGTGTGTAGGAAGCACAGTTCTTTTGTTCTGTGCAAGCTCACTGTTCGGACCCCATAGGAAACACAGTAGAGGAGAAGAGTGCTCTTTTCTCAAAAGCAGAGTGTGTTTTTTGTAAGGCAAGCTAGCGTTTGTTTCCCAGTCCTAAATGGAGTTGAATCACATGCAGTTTCAGGTCCTACGAGCAAGAGATGTTTTCTGGTAAGGAAAGTCACTATTGCGCTCTTATTGCCATACAGAGTGC
>NW_026736976.1:0-54000 GCF_949786415.1 Peromyscus eremicus | reverse complement strand
ATCATATGCAGTTGTTGGTCCCACGAGCAAGAGTGGTTTTCTGGTAAGGAAAGACACTATTGTGCTCCCATTGCCGTGCACAGTGCAAAGAGCACTCGCGTCTGATCCCAGCAAGTACAGTGTATTGTACTGAAGAGGAGCTATTGTTCTTGGCAGTTTCCTAAGCAGAGTTGAAGTAGGTATGGCCCGTGTGTGTCTAAGCACAGTTCTTTTGTTCTGAGCAAGCTCAATGTTCGGACCCCATAGGAAACACAGTAGAGTGAAAGAGTGCTCTTTTCTCAAAAGTAGAGTGTGTTTCTTGTAAGGCGAGCTAGCGTTTGTTTCCCAGTCCTAAATGGAGTTGAATCACATGCAGTTTTTGGTCCCACTAGCAAGAGTTGTTTTCTGGTAAAGAAAGCCACTATTGCGCTCCCATTGCCAAACACAGTGCAAATAGCACTCGTGTCTGTTCCCACCAAGTACATGGTATTGGACTGAAGAGGAGCTACTGTTCTTGTCAGTTTCCTAAGCAGAGTTGAACTAGATATGGCCCTTGTATGTAGGAAGCACAGTTCTTTTGTTCTGAGCAAGCTCACTATTCGGACCCCACAGGAAACACAGTAGAGTAGAAGAGTGCTCTTTTCTCAAAAGCAGAGTGTGTTTCTTGTAGGGTGAGCTAGCATTTGTTTTCCAGTCCTAAATGGAGTTGAATCACATGCAGTTTCTGGTCCTACGAGCAAGAGTTGTTTTCTGGTAAGAAGAGTCATTATTGTGCTCCCATTGTCACACACAGGGCAAAAAGCACTGGCATCTGTTCCCAGCAAGTACAGTGTATTGGACTTAAGAGGATCTACTGTTCTTGTCAGTTTCCTAAGCAGAAATGATCTAGATATGGCCCGTGTGTGTATGAAGCACAGTTCTTTTGTTCTGAGCAAGCTCACTTGCCTGGCCCTTTAGGAAACACAGTAGAGTAGAGGAGTGCCCTTTTCTCAAAAGCAGAGTGTGTTTCTTGTAAGGCGTGCTCGCATTTGTTTCCCAGTCCTAAATGTAGTTGAATCCCATGCAGTTTCTGCTCCTACAAGCAAGAGTTGTTTTCTGGTAAGAAGAGTCACTATTGCGCTCCCATTGCCATATACAGTGCAAATAGCACTGGTGTCTCTTCCCAGCATGTACAGTGTATTGCACTGAAGGGGATCTACTGTTCTTGTCAGTTTCCTAAGCAGAGTTGAACTAGATATAGCCCGTGTGTGTAGGAAGCACAGTCCTTTTGTTCTGAGCTAGCTCACTGTTCTGACCCCATAGGCAATACAGTAGAGTAGAAGAGTGCTCTTTTCTCAAAAGCAGAGTGTGTTTCTTGTAAGGCGAGCTAGTGTTTGTTTCCCAGTCCTAAATGGAGTTGAATCACATGCAGTTTCTGGTCCTACAAGCAAGAGTTGTTTTCTGGTAAGAAGAGTCACTATTGTGCTCCCATTGTCATACACAGGGCAAATAGCACTGGCGTCTGTTCCCAGCATGTACAGTCTATTGGACTGAAGAGGATCTACTGTTCTTGTCAGTTTCCTAAGCAGAATTGAACTAGATATGGCCGTGTGTGTATGAAGCACAGTTCTTTTGTTCTGAGCAAGCTAACTATTTTGGCCCTATACGAAACACAGTAGAGTAGAAGAGTGTTCTTTTCTCAAAAGCAGAGTGTGTTTCTTGTAAGCCGAGGTAGCGTTTTTTTCCCAGTCTAAATGGAGTTGAATCACATGCAGTTTTTGGTCCCACAAGCAAGAGTTGTTTTCTGGTAAGGAAAGTCACTATTGCGCTCCCTTTCTCATACACAGTGCAAATAGCACCCGCGAATTTTCCCAGCAAGTACAGTGTATTGGACTGAAGAGGAGGTATTGTTCTTGTCATTTTCCTAAGCAGAGTTGAACTAGATATAGCCCGTGTGTGTAGGAAGCACAGTTCGTTTGTTCTGAGCAAGCTCACTGTTCGGGCCCCATAGGAAACACAGTAGAGTAGAAGAGTGCTCTTTTCTCAAAAGCAGAGTGTGTTTCTTGTAAGGCGAGCTAGCGTTTGTTTCCCAGTCCTAAATGTAGTTGAATCCCATGCAGTTTTTCGTCCTATGAGCAAGAGTTGTTTTCTGGTAAGAAGAGTCACTATTGCGCTCCCATTGCCATACACACTGCAAATAGCACTCGCGTCTGTTCCCAGCAAGTAATGTGTATTGGACTGAAGAGGAGCTACTGTTCTTGTCAGTTTCCTAAGCAGAGTTGAACTAGTAATAGCCCATTTGTGTAGGAAGCACAGTTCTTTTGTTCTGAGGAAGCACACTGTTTTGGCCCTATAGGAAACACAGTAGAGTAGAAGAGTGCTCTTTTCTCAAAAACAGAGTGTGTTTCTTGTAAAGCGAGCTAGCGTTTGTTTCCCAGTCCTAAATGGAGTGGAATCACATGCAGTTTGTGGTTCTACGAGCAAGGGATGTTTTCTGGTAAGGAAAGTCACTATTGTGGTCCCTTTGCCATAAACAGTGCAAATAGCACTCGAGTCTGTTCCCAGCAAGTACAGTGTATTGGACTGAAGAGAATCTACTGTTCTTGTCAGTTTCCTAAGCAGAGTTGAACTAGATATGGCCCGTGTGTGTAGGAAGCACAGTTCTTTTGTTCTGAGCAAGCTCACTGCTCTGGCCCTATAGGAAACACAGAAGAGTAGAAGAGTGCTCTTTTCTCAGAAGCAGAGTGTGTTTCTTGTAAGGCAAGCTAGTGTTTGATTCCCAGTCCTAAACGGAGTTGAATCACATGCATTTTCTGGTCCTACGAGCAAGAGTTTTTTTCTGGTAAGAAGAGTCACTATTTCGCTCCCTTTGCCATACACTGCGCAAATAGCACTTGCATCTGCTCCCAGCAAGTACAGTGTATTGGACTGAAGAGGAGCTACTGTTCTTGTCAGTTTCCTAAGCAGAGTTGAACTAGATATGGCCCGTGTGTGTGAAGCACAGTTCTTTTGTTCTGAGCAAGCTCAATTTTCGGACCCCATAGTAAACACAGTAGAGTAGAAGAGTACTCTTTTCTCAAAAGCAGAGTTTGTTTCTTGTAAGGCTAGCTAGTGTTTATTTCCCAGTCAGAAACGGAGTTGAATCCCATGCAGTTTCTGGTCCTACGAGCAAGAGTTGTTTTCTGGTAAGAAGAGTCACTATTTCGCTCCCTTTGCCATACACTTCGCAAATAGCACTCGCATCTGCTCCCAGCAAGTACAGTGTATTGGACTGAAGAGGATCTACTGCTCTTGTCAGTTTTTTAAGGAGAATTGAACTAGATATGGCCGTGTGTGTAGGAAGCACAGTTCTTTTGTTCTGAGCAAGCTCACTGTTCTGGCGCTAAAGGAAACACAGTAGAGTAGAAGAGTGCTCCTTCCTCAAAAGCAGAGTGTGTTACTTGTAAGGCGAGCTAGCATTTGTTTCCCAGTCCTAAATGGAGTTGAATCACATGCAGTTTTTGGTCCTATGAGCAAGAGTTGCTTTCTGGTAAGGAAAGTCACTATTGCGCTCCCATTGCCATACACAGTGCAAATAGCACTGGCATCTGTTGCCAGCAAGTACAGTGTATTGGACTGAAGAGGAGCTACTTCTCTTGTCAGATTCCTCAGCAGAGTTGAACTAGATATGGCCCGAGTGTAGGAAGCACAGTTCTTTTGTTCTGAGCAAGTTCTCTGTTTGGACCCTATAGGAAACACAGTAGAGTAGAAGAGTGCTCTTTTGTCAAAAGCAGAGTGTGTTTCTTGTAAGGCGAGCTAGCGTTTGTTTCCCAGTCCTAAATGGAGTTGAAATACACATGCAGTTTCTGGTCCTACGAGCAAGAGTTGTTTTCTGGTAAGAAGAGTCCATTTTGCTCTCCCTTTGCCATACACAGTGCAAATAGCACTCGCGTCTGTTTCCAGCAAGTACAGTGTATTGGACTGAAGAGAGGCTACTGTTCTTGTCAGTTTCGTATGCAGAATTGAACTCGATATGGCCCGTGTGTTTAGGAAGCACAGTTCTTTTGTTCTGAGCAAGCTCACTGTTCTGGCCCTATAGGAAACACAGTAGAGTAGAAGAGTGCTCTTTTCTCAAAAGCAGAATGTGTTTCTTGTAAGTCTAGCTAGCGTTTGTTTCCCTGTCCTAAATGGAGGTGAATCAAAGGCAGTTTTTGGTCCTATGAGCAAGAGTTGTTTTCTGGTAAGAAGAGTCACTATTGTGCTCCCATTGCCATACACAGTATAAATAGCACTCACGTCTGTTCCCAGCAAGTACAGTGTATTGGACTGAAGAGGAATTACTGTTCTTGTCAGTTTCCTAAGCAGAGTTGAACTAGATATGGCCCGTGTGTGTAGGAAGCACAGTTCTTTTGTTCTGAGCAAGCTCACTGTTCGGACCCCATATGAAACACAGTAGAGTAGAAGAGTGCTCTTTTCTCAAAAGCAGAGTGTGTTTCCTGTAAGGCGACCTAGCGTTTGTTTCCCAGTTCTAAATGGGAGTTGAATCACATGCATATTCTGGTCCTACGAGCAAGAGTTGTTTTCTGGTAAGAAGAGTCACTATTGCGCTCCCACTTTCATACACAGGGCAAATAGCACTGGCGTCTGTTCCCAGCATGTACAGTGTATTGACCTGAAGAGGAGCTACTGTTCTTGTCAGTTTCCTAACCAGAGTTGAACTAGATATGGCCGTGTGTGTAGGAAGCACAGTTCTTTTGTTCTGAGCAAGCTCACTGTTTGGAACCCATAGGAAACACAGTAGAGTAGAAGAGTGCTCTTTTCTCAAAAGCAGAGTGGGTTTCTTGTAATGCGAGCTAGCATTTGTTTCCCAGTTATAAATGGGAGTTGAATCACATGCAGTTTCTGGTCCTACGAGCAAGAATTGTTTTCTGGTAAGAAGAGTCACTATTGTGCTCCCTCTGTCATACACAGGGCAAATAGCACTGGCGTCTGTTCCCAGCAAGTACAGTGTATTGGACTGAAGAGGAGCTACTGTTCTTGTCAGTTTCCTAAGCAGAGTTGAACTAGATATGGCACGTGTGTATAGGAAGCACAGTTCTTTTGTTCTGAGCAAGCTCACTGTTCTGGCCCTATAGGAAACACAGCAGAGTAGAAGAGTGCTCTTTTCTCAAAAGCAGAAAGTGTTTCTTGTAAGGCGAGCTAGTGTTTGTTTCCCAGTTCTAAATGGAGTTGAATCACATGCAGTTTCTGGTCCTACGAGCAAGAGTTGTTTTCTGGTAATAAGAGTCACTATTTCGCTCCCATTGCCATACACAGTGCAAATCGCACTGGCGTTTGTTCCCAGCATGTACAGTGTATTGGACTGAAGATGATCTACTGCTCTTGTCAGTTTACTAAGCAGAATTGAACGAGATATGGCCATGTGTAGGAAATACAGTTCCTTTGTTCTGAGCAAGCTCACTGTTCTGGCGCTATAGGAAACACAGTAGAGTAGAAGAGTGCTGTTTTCTCAAAAGCAGAGTGTGTTTCTTGTAAGACGAGCTAGCATTTGTTTCCAAGTCCTAAATGGAGTTGAATCACAGGCAGTTTCTGGTCCTACACGCAAGAGTTGTTTTCTGGTAAGGAAAGTCACTATTGCGCTCCCATTGCCATACACAGTGCAAATAGCACTCGCATCTGTTCCCAGCAAGTAGAGTGTATTGGACTGAAGAGGAGCTACTGTTCTTGTCAGTTTCCTAAGCAGAGTTAAAGTATATATGGCCTGTGTGTGTAGGAAGCACAGTTCTTTTGTTCTGAGCAAGCTCACTGTTCTGGCCATATAGGAAACACAGTAGAGTAGAAGAGTGCTCTTTTCTCAAAAACAGAGTGTGTTTCTTGTAAGGCGAGCTAGCCTTTGTTTCCCAGTCCTAAATGGGAGTTGAATCACATGCATTTTCTGGTCCTATGAGCAAGAGTTGTTTTCTGGTAATAAGAGTCACTATTGCGCTCCCACTGTCATACACAGGGCAAATAGCACTGACGTCTGTTCCCAGCATGTACAGTGTATTGGACTAAAGAGGAGCTACTGTTCTTGTCAGTTTCCTAAGCAGATTTGAACTAGATATGGCCGTGTGTGTAGGAAGCACAGTTCTTTTGTTCTGAGCAAGCTCACTGTTCAGAACCCATAGGAAACACAGTAGAGTAGAAGAGTGCTCTTTTTTCAAAAGCAGATTGTGTTTCTTGTAATGCAAGCTAGCTTTTGTTTCCCAACCTAAATTGGAGTTGAATCACATGCAGTTTCTGGTCCTAAGAGCAAGAGTTTTTTTTGGTAAGAAGAATCTCTATTGCGCTCCCATTGTCATAAACAGGGCAAATAGCACTGGCGTCTATTCCCAGCATGTACAGTGTATTGGACTGAAGAGGATCTACTGTTCTTGTCAGTTTCCTAAGCAGAGCTGAACTAGATATGGCCCGTGTGTGTAGGAAGCACAGTTCTTTTGTTCTGAGCAATCTCACTGTTCTGGTCCTATAGGAAACACAGAAGAGTAGAAGAGTGCTCTTTTCTCAAAAGCAAAGTGTGTTTCTTGTAAGGTGAGCTAGCGTTTGTTTCCCAGTCCTAAATGGAGTTGAATTACATGCAGTTTCTGGTCCTATGATCAAGAATTGTTTTCTGGTAAGAAGAGTCACTATTGCAATCCTATTGCCATACACAGTGCAAACAACACTCGCTACTGTTCTTTGCAAGTACAGTGTATTGGACAGAAGAAGAGCTACTGTTCTTGTTAGTTTCCTAAGCAGAGTTGAACTAGATATGGCCCGTGTGTGTAGGAAACACAGTTCTTTTGTTCTGACCAAGCTCACTCTTCAGACCCCATAGGAAACACAGTAGAGTAGAAGAGTGCTCTTTTCTCAAAATCAGAGTGTGTTTCTTGTAATGCGAGCTAGCGTTTGTTTCCCAGTCCTAAATGGAGTTGAATCACATTCAGTTTCTGATCCTAGTAGCAAGAATTGTTTTCTGGTAAGAAGAGTCACTATTGCCCTCCCATTGTCATACACATGGCAAATAGCACTGGCGTCTGTTCCCAGCATGTACAGTGTATTGGACTGAAGAGGATCTACTGTTCTTGTCAGTTTCCTAAGCAGAGTTGAACTAGTAATATCCCGTTTGTGTAGGAAGCACAGTTCTTTTGTTCTGAGGAAGCACACTGTTTTGGCCCTATAGGAAACACAATAGAGTAGAACAGTGCTCTTTTCTCAAAAGCAGAGTGTGTTTCTTGTAAAGCGAGCTGGCGTTTGTTTCCCAGTCCTAAATGGAGTGGAATCACATGCAGTTTCTGGTCCTATGAACAAGGGATGTTTTCTGGTAAGGAAAGTCACTATTGTGTTCCCTTTGCCATAAACAGTGCAAATAGCACTCGCGTCTGTTCCCAGCAAGTACAGTGTATTGGACTGAAGAGAAGCTACTGTTCTTGTCAGTTTCCTAAGCGGAGTTGAACTAGATATGGCCCGTGTGTGTAGGAAGCACAGTTCTTTTGTTCTGTGCAAGCTCACTGTTCTGGCCCTATAGGAAACACAGAAGAGTAGAAGAGTGCTCTTTTCTCAGAAGCAGAGTGTGTTTCTTGTAAGGCAAGCTAGTGTTTGATTCCCAATCTAAACGGAGTTGAATCACATGCAGTTTCTGGTCCTACGAGCAAGAGTTGTTTTCTGGTAAGAAGAGTCACTATTGTGCTACCATTGTCATACACAGTGCAAATAGCACTCTCGTCTGTTCCCACCAAGTACAGTGTATTGGACAGAAGAGGAGCTACTGTTCTTGTCAGTTTCCTAAGCAGAGTTGAACTAGATATGGCCCGTGTGTGTGAAGCACAGTTTTTTTGTTCTGAGCAAGCTCAATTTTCGGACCCCATACTAAACACAGTAGAGTAGAAAAGTGCTCTTTTCTCAAAAGCAGGGTGTGTTTCTTGTAAGGCTAGCTAGTGTTTATTTCCCAGTCAGAAACGGAGTTGAATCCCATGCAGTTTCTGGTCCTACGAGCAAGAGTTGTTTTCTGGTAATAAGAGTCACTATTTCGCTCCCATTGCCATACACTGCACAAATAGCACTCGCGTCTGCTCCCAGAAAGTACACTGTATTGGACTGAAGAGGAGCTACTGTTCTTGTCAGTTTCCTAAGCAGAGTTGATCTAGATATAGCCCGTGTGTGTAGGAAGCACAATTCTTTTGTTTTGAGCAAGCTCACTGTTCTGTCCCTATAGGAAGCACAGTAGAGTAGAAGAGTGCTCTTTTCTAAAAAGCAGAGTGCGTTTCTTGTAAGGCAAGCTAGCGTTTGTTTCCCAGTCCTAAATGGAGATGAATCACATGTAGTTTCTCTTCCTACGAGCAAGAGTTGTTTTCTGGTAAGAAGAGTCACTCTTGCGCTCCCATTGCCATACACAGTGCAAATAGCACTGGCGTCTGTTCCCAGCATGTACAGTGTATTGCACTGAAGAGGATCTACTGTTCTTGTCAGTTTCCTCAGCAGAGTTGACCAGATATAGCCCGTGTGTGTAGGAAGCACAGTTCTTTTGTTCTGAGCAAGCTGACTGTTCGGACCCCATAGGAAACACAGTAGAGTAGAAGTGTTCTCTTTTCTCAAAAGCAGAGTGTGTTTCTTGTAAGGCGAGCTAGCGTTTGTTTCCCAGTCCTAAATGGAGTTGAATCACATGCAGTTTCTGGTCCTATGAGCTGGAGTTGTTTTCTGGAAAGGAAAGTCACTATTGTGCTCCCTTTGCCATACACAGTGCAAATAGCACTCGCGTCTGTTCCCAGCAAGTACAGTGTATTGGACTGAAGAGGAGCTACTGCTCTTGTCAGTTTCCTAAGCAGAGTTGAACTAGATATGCCCCGTGTGTGTAGGAAGCACAGTTCTTTGTTCTGAGCAAGCTCACTGTTCGGACCCCATAGGAAACACAGTAGAATAGAAGAGTGCTCTTTACTCAAAAGAAGAGTGTGTTTCTTGAAAGGCGAGCTAGTGTTTGTTTCCCAGTCCTAAATGGAGTTGAATCACATGCAGTTTCTGGTCCTACGATCAAGAGTTTTTTTCTGGTAAGAAGAGTCACTATTGCCCTCCCATTGTCATACACAGGGCAAATAGCACTGGCGTCTGTTCCCAGCATGTACAGCGTATTGGACTGAGATGATCTACTGTTCTTGTCAGTTTCCTAAGCAGAGTTGAACTAGATATGGCCCGTGTGTGTAGGAAGCACAGTTCTTTTGTTCTGAGCAATCTCACTGTTCTGGTCCTATAGGAAACACAGAAGAGTAGAAGAGTGCTCTTTTCTCAAAAGCAAAGTGTGTTTCTTGTAAGGTGAGCTAGCGTTTGTTTCCCAGTCCAAAATGGAGTTGAATTACATGCAGTTTCTGGTCCTATGAGCAAGAGTTGTTTTCTGGTAAGAAGAGTCACTATTGCAATCCTATTGCCATACACAGTGCAAACAACACTCGCTACTGTTCTTTGCAAGTACAGTGTATTGGACAGAAGAAGAGCTACTGTTCTTGTTAGTTTCCTAAGCAGAGTTGAACTAGATATGGCCCGTGTGTGTAGGAAGCACATATCTTTTGTTCTGACCAAGCTCACTCTTCAGACCCCACAGGAAACACAGTAGAGTAGAAGAGTGCTCTTTTCTCAAAAGCAGAGTGTTTCTTGTAAGGCGAGCTAGCGTTTGTTTCCCAGTCCTAAATGGAGTTGAATCACATTCAGTTTCTGATCATAGTAGCAAGAATTGTTTTCTGGTAAGAAGAGTCACTATTGCCCTCCCATTGTCCAACACAGGGCAAATAGCACTGGCGTCTGTTCCCAGCATGTACAGTGTATTGGACTGAAGAGGATCTACTGTTCTTGTCAGTTTCCTAAGCAGAGTTGAACTAGTAATAGCCCGTTTGTGTAGGAAGCACAGTTCTTTTGTTCTGAGGAAGCACACTGTTTTGGCCCTATAGGAAACACAGTAGAGTAGAAGAGTGCTCTTTTCTCAAAAGCAGAGTGTGTTTCTTGTAAAGCGAGCTAGCGTTTGTTTCCCAGTCCGAAATGGAGTGGAATCACATGCAGTTTTTGGTCCTACGAACAAGGGATGTTTTCTGGTAAGGAAAGTCACTATTGTGTTCCCTTTGCCATAAACAGTGCAAATAGCACTCACGTCTGTTCCCAGCAAGTCAGTGTATTGGACTGAAGAGAAGCTACTGTTCTTGTCAGTTTCCTAAGCAGAGTTGAACTAGATATGGCCCGTGTGTGTAGGAAGCACAGTTCTTTTGTTCTGAGCAAGCTCACTGTTCTGGTCCTATAGGAAACACAGAAGAGTAGAAGAGTGCTCTTTTTTCAGAAGCAGGGTGTGTTTCTTGTAAGGCAAGCTAGTGTTTGATTCCCAGTCCTAAACGGAGTTGAATCACATGCAGTTTCTGGTCCTACGAGCAAGAGTTGTTTTCTGGTAAGAAGAGTCACTATTGTGCTACCATTGTCATACACAGTGCAAATAGCACTCTCGTCTGTTCCCAGCAAGTACAGTGTATTGGACAGTAGAGGAGCTACTGTTCTTGTCAGTTTCCTAAGCAGAGTTGAACTAGATATGGCCCGTGTGTGTGAAGCACAGTTCTTTTGTTCTGAGCAAGCTCAATTTTCGGACCCCATAGTAAACACAGTAGAGCAGAAGAGTGCTCTTTTCTCAAAAGCAGAGTGTGTTTCTTGTAAGGCTAGCTAGTGTTTATTTCCCAGTCAGAAACGGAGTTGAATCCCATGCAGTTTCTGGTCCTACGAGCAAGAGTTGTTTTCTGGTAAGAAGAGTCACTATTTCGCTCCCTTTGCCATACACTGCGCAAATAGCACTCGCATCTGCTCCAAGCAAGTACAGTGTATTGGACTGAAGAGGAGCTACTGTTCTTGTTAGTTTCCTAAGCAGAGTTAAACTAGATATAGCCCGTGTGTGTAGGAAGCACAATTCTTTTGTTTTGAGCAAGCTCACTGTTCTGTCCCTATAAGAAACACAGTAGAGTAGAAGAGGGCTCTTTTCTCAAGAGCAGAGTGTGTTTTTGTAAGGGGAGCTAGCGTTTGTTTCCCAGTCCTAAATCTAGTTGAATCACATGCACTTTTTGGTCCTACGAGCAAGGGATGTTTTCTGGTAAGGAAAGTCACTATTGTGCTCCCATTGCCATACACAGGGCAAAAAGGACTCGCGTCTGTTCCCAGCAAGTACAGTGTATTGGACTGAAGAGGAGCTACTGTTCTTGTCAGTTTCCTATGCAGAATTGAACTAGATATGGCCCGTGTCTAGGAAGCACAGTTCTTTTGTTCTGAGCAAGCTCACTGTTCTGGCCCTACAGGAAACACAGTAGAGTAGAAGAGTGCTCTTTTCTCAAAAGCAGAGTGTGTTTCTTGTAAGGCGAGCTAGCGTTTGTTTCCCAGTCCTAAATTGAGTTGAATCACATGCAGTTTCTGGTCCTATGAGCAAGAGTTGTTTTTGCTAAGAAGAGTCACTATTGCGCTCCATTTGTCATTCACAGTGCAAATAGCACTGGCGTCTGTTCCTAGCAAGTACAGTGTATTGGACTGAAGAGGATCTACTGTTCTTGTCAGTTTCCTAAGCAGAGTTGAACTAGATATGGCCCGTGTGTAGGAAGCACGGTTCTTTTGTTCTGAGCAAGCTCACTGTTCTGGCCCTATAGGAAACACAGTAGAGTAGAGGAGTTATCTTTTCTCAAAAGCAGAGTGTGTTTCTTGGAAGTCTAGCTAGCGTTTGTTTCCCAGTCCTAAATGGAGGTGAATCAAATGCAGTTTTTGGTCCTACGAGCAAGAGTTGTTTTCTGGTAAGAAGAGTCACTATTGTGCTCCCATTGCCATACACAGTAAAAATAGCACTCGCGTCTGTTCCCAGCAAGTACAGTGTATTGGACTGAAGAGGAGCTACTGTTCTTGTCAGTTTCCTAAGCAGAGTTGAAGTAGATATGGCACGTGTGTGTAGGAAGCACAGTTCATTTGTTCTGAGCAAGCTCACTGTTCTGGCCCTATAGGAAACACAGTAGAGTAGAAGAGTGCTCTTTTCTCAAAAGCAGAAAGTGTTTCTTGTAATGCGAGCTAGTGTTTGTTTCCCAGTTCTAAATGGAGTTGAATCACATGCAGTTTCTGGTCCTACGAGCAGGAGTTGTTTTCTGGTAAGAAGAGTCACTATTGTGCTCCCATTGCCATACACAGTGCAAATCGCACTGGCGTTTGTTCCCAGCATGTACAGTGTATTGGACAGAAGAGGATCTACTGCTCTTGTCAGTTTAGTATGCAGAATTGAACTAGATATGGCCCGTGTCTAGGAAGCACAGTTCTTTTGTTCTGAGCAAGCTCACTGTTCTGGCCCTACAGGAAACACAGTAGAGTAGAAGAGTGCTCTTTTGTCAAAAGCAGAGTGTGTTTTATGTAAGGCGAGCTAGCGATTGTTTCCCAGTCCTAAATCGAGTTGAATCACATGCAGTTTCTGGTCCTATGAGCAAGAGTTGTTTTTGCTAAGAAGAGTCACTATTGCGCTCCCTTTGTCATTCACAGTGCAAATAGCACTGGCGTCTGTTTATAGCAAGTACAGTGTATTGGACTGAAGAGGATCTACTGTTCTTGTCAGTTTCCTAAGCAGAGTTGAACTAGATATGGCCCGTGTGTGTAGGAAGCACGGTTCTTTTGTTCTGAGCAAGCTCACTGTTCTGGCCCTATAGGAAACACAGTAGAGTAGAGGAGTGCTCTTTTCTCACAAACAGAGTGTGTTTCTTTGAAGTCTAGCTAGCGTTTGTTTCCCAGTCCTAAATGGAGGTGAATCAAATGCAGTTTTTCATCCTACGAGCAAGAGTTGTTTTCTGGTAGAAGAGTCACTATTGCGCTCCCATTGCCATACACAGTAATAATAGCACTCGCGTCTGTTCCCAGCAAGTACAGTGTATTGGACTGAAGAGGAGCTACTGTTCTTGTCAGTTTCCTAAGCAGAGTTGAACTAGATATGGCACGTGTTTGTAGGAAGCACAGTTCTTTGTTCTGAGCAAGCTCACTGTTCTGCCCCTATAGGAAACACAGTAGAGTAGAAGAGTGCTCTTTTCTCAAAAGCAGAAAGTGTTTCTTGTAAGGCGAGCTAGTATTTGTTTCCCAGTTCTAAATGGAGTTGAATCACATGCAGTTTCTGGTCCTACGAGCAAGAGTTGTTTTCTGGTAAGAAGAGTCACTATTGCGCTCCCATTGCCATACACAGTGCAAATCGCACTGGCGTTTGTTCCCAGCATGTACAGTGTATTGGACTGAAGAGGATCCACTTCTCTTGTCAGTTTACTAAGCAGAATTGAACGAGATATGGCCATGTGTAGGAAGCACAGTTCTTTTGTTCTGAGCAAGCTCACTGTTCTGGCGCTATAGGAAACACAGTAGAGTAGAAGAGTGCGGTTTTCTCAAAAGTAGAGTTTGTTTCTTGCAAGGCGAGCTAGCATTTGTTTCCAAGTCCTAAATGGAGTTGAATCACATGCAGTTTCTGGTCCTACACGCAAGAGTTGTTTTCTGGTAAGGAAAGTCACTATTGCGCTCCCATTGCCATACACAGTGCAAATAGCACTCGCATCTGTTCCCAGCAAGTACAGTGTATTGGACTGAAGAGGAGCTACTGTTCTTGTCAGTTTTCTAAGCAGAGTTAAACTATATATGGCCTGTGTGTGTAGGAAGCACAGTTCTTTTGTTCTGAGCAAGCTCACTGTCCTGGCCATTTAGGAAACACAGTAGAGTAGAAGAGTGCTCTTTTCTCAAAAGCAGAGTGTGTTTCTTGTAAGGCAAGCTAGCGTTTGTTTCCCAGTCCTAAATGGAGTTGAATCACATGCAGTTTCTGGTCCTAAGATCAAGAGATTTTTCTGGTAAGAAGAGTCACTATTGCCCTCCCATTGTCATACACAGGGCAAATAGCACTGGCGTCTGTTCCCAGCATGTACAGTATATTGGACTGAAGATGATCTACTGTTCTTGTCAGTTTCCTAAGCAGAGTTGAACTAGATATGGCCCGTGTGTGTAGGAAGCACAGTTCTTTTGTTCTGAGCAAGCTGACTGTTCGGACCCCATAGGAAAAAGAGTAGAGTAGAAGTGTTCTCTTTTCTCAAAAGCAGAGTGTGTTTCTTGTAAGGCGAGCTAGCGTTTGTTTCCTAGTCCTAAATGGAGTTGAATCCCATGCAGTTTCTGGTCCTACGAGCAAGAGTTGTTTTCTGGAAAGGAAAGTCACTATTGTGCTCCCTTTGCCATACACAGTGCAAATAGCACTCGTGTCTATTCCCAGCAAGTACAGTGTATTGGACTGAAGAGGAGCTATTGCTCTTGTCAGTTTCCTAAGCAGAGTTGAACTAGATATGCCCCGTGTGTGTAGGAAGCACAGTTCTTTGTTCTGAGCAAGTTCACTGTTCGGACCCCATAGGAAACACAGTAGAATAGAAGAGTGCTCTTTACTCAAAAGAAGAGTGTGTTTCTTGAAAGGCGAGCTAGTGTTTGTTTCCCAGTCCTAAATGGAGTTGAATCACATGCAGTTTCTGGTCCTACGATCAAGAGTTTTTTCTGGTAAGAAGAGTCACTATTGCCCTCCCATTGTCATACACAGGGCAAATAGCACTGGCGTCTGTTCCCAGCATGTACAGTGTATTGGACTGAAGATGATCTACTGTTCTTGTCAGTTTCCTAAGCAGAGTTGAACTAGATATGGCCCGTGTGTGTAGGAAGCACAGTTCTTTTGTTCTGAGCAATCTCACTGTTCTGGTCCTATAGGAAACACAGAAGAGTAGAAGAGTGCTCTTTTCTCAAAAGCAAAGTGTGTTTCTTGTAAGGTGAGCTAGCGTTTTTTTCCCAGTCCTAAATGGAGTTGAATTACATGCAGTTTCTGGTCGTATGAGCAAGAGTTGTTTTCTGGTAAGAAGAGTCACTATTGCAATCCTATTGCCATACACAGTGCAAACAACACTCGCTACTGTTCTTTGCAAGTACAGTGTATTGGACAGAAGAAGTGCTACTGTTCTTGTTAGTTTCCTAAGCAGAGTTGAACTAGATATGGCCCGTGTGTAGGAAGCACAGTTCTTTTGTTCTGACCAAGCTCACTCTTCAGACCCCATAGGAAACACAGTAGAGTAGAAGAGTGCTCTTTTCTCAAAAGCAGAGTGTGTTTCTTGTAAGGCGAGCTAGCATTTGTTTCCCAGTCGTAAATGGAGTTGAATCACATTCAGTTTCTGATCCTAGTAGCAAGAATTGTTTTCTGGTAAGAAGAGTCACTATTGCCCTCCCATTGTCATACACAGGGCAAATAGCACTCGCGTCTGTTCCCAGCATGTACAGTGTATTGGACTGAAGAGGATCTACTGTTCTTGTCAGTTTCCTAAGCAGAGTTGAACTAGTAATAGCCCGTTTGTGTAGGAAGCACAGTTCTTTTATTCTGAGGAAGCACACTGTTTTGGCCCTATAGGAAACACAGTAGAGTAGAAGAGTGCTCTTTTCTCAAAAGCAGAGTGTGTTTCTTGTAAAGCGAGCTAGCGTTTGTTTCCCAGTCCTAAATGGAGTGGAATCACATGCAGTTTCTGGTCCTACGAGCAAGGGATGTTTTCTGGTAAGGAAAGTCACAATTGTGTTCCCTTTGCCATAAACAGTGCAAATAGCACTCGCGTCTGTTCCCAGCAAGTACAGTGTATTGGACTGAAGAGAAGCTACTGTTCTTGTCAGTTTCCTAAGCAGAGTTGAACTAGATATGGCCCGTGTGTGTAGGAAGCACAGTTCTTTTGTTCTGAGCAAGCTCACTGTTCTGGCCCTATAGTAAACACAGAAGAGTAGAAGAGTGCTCTTTTCTCAGAAGCAGAGTGTGTTTCTTGTAAGGCAAGCTAGTGTTTGATTCCCAGTCCTAAACGGAGTTGAATCACATGCAGTTTCTGGTCCTACGAGCAAGAGTTGTTTTCTGGTAAGAAGAGTCACTATTGTGCTACCATTGTAATACACAGTGCAAATAGCACTCTCGTCTGTTCACAGCAAGTACAGTGTATTGGACAGAAGAGGAGCTACTGTTCTTGTCAGTTTCCTAAGCAGAGTTGAACTAGATATGGCCCATGTGTGTAGGAAATACAGTTCTTTTGTTCTGAGCAAGCTGACTGTTCGGACCCCATAGGAAACACAGTAGATTAGAAGTGTTCTCTTTTCTCAAAAGCAGAGTGTGTTTCTTGTAAGGCGAGCTAGCATTTGTTTCCCAGTCCTAAATGGAGTTGAATCACATGCAGTTTCTGGTCCTACGAGCAAGAGTTGTTTTCTGGTAAGAAGAGTCAGAATGCGCTCCCATTGTCATACACAGGGCAAATAGCACTGTCGTCTGTTCCCAGCATGTACACTGTATTGGACTGAAGAGGATCTACTGTTCTTGTCATTTTCCTAAGCAGAGTTGAACTAGATATGGCCGTGTGTGTAGGAAGCACAGTTCTTTTGTTCTGAGCAAGCTCACTGTTCTGGCCATATAGGAAACACATTAGAGTAGAATAGTGCTCTTTTCTCAAAAGCAGAGTGTGTTTCTTTTAAGGCTAGCTATTGTTTGTTTCCCAGTCCTAAATGGCGTTGAATCCCATGCAGTTTCTGGTCCTATGAGCAAGAGTTGTTTTCTGGTATCAAGAGTCACTATTGTGCTCCCATTGACATACACAGGGCAAATAGCACTGGCGTCTGTTCCCAGCATGTACAGTGTATTGGACGGAAGAGGATCTACTGTTCTTGTCAGTTTCCTAAGCAGAATTGAACTAGTTATGGCCGTGTGTGTAGGAAGCACATTTCTTTTCTTCTGAGCAAGCTCACTGTTCGGACCCCATAGGAAATACAGTAGAGTCGGAGATTGCCCTTTTCTCAAAAGCAGAGTGTGTTTCTTGTAAGGCAAGCTAGCGTTTGTTTCTCAGTCCTAAATAGAGTTGAATCACATGCAGTTTCTGGTCCTACGAGCAAGAGTTGTTTACTCGTAAGAAGAGTCACTAGTGCGCTCCCATTGTCATACACAGGGCATATAGCACTGGCATCTGTTCCCAGCATGTACAGTGTATTGGACTTAAGAGGATCTACTGTTCTTGTCAGTTTCCTAAGCAGAATTGATCTAGATATGGCCCGTGTGTGTAGGAAGCACAGTTCTTTGTTCTGAGCAAGCTCACTGTTCTGGCCCTATAGGAAACACAGTAGAGTAGAAGAGTGCTCTTTTCTCAAAAGCAGAGTGTGTTTCTTGTAAGGCGAGCTAGCGGTGGTTCCCAGTCCTAAATGTAGTTGAATCCCATGCAGTATTTCGTCCTATGAGCAAAAGTTGTTTTCTGGTAAGAAGAGTCACTATTGTGCTCCCATCACCATACACAGTGCAAATAGCTCTCGCGTCTGTTCCCAGGAAGTAATGTGCATTTGACTGAACAGGAGCTACTGTTCTTGTAAGTTTCCTAAGCAGAGTTGAACTAGATATGGCCGTGTGTGTAGGAAACACAGTTCTTTTGTTCTGAGCAAGCTCACTGTTCGGACCCCATAGGAAACACATTAGAGTAGAAGAGTGCTCTTTCCTAAAAAGCAGAGTTTGTTTCTTGTAAGGCGAGCTGGCGTTTGTTTCCCAGTCCTAAATGGAGTTGAATCACATGCAGTTTCTGGTCCTACGAGCAATAGTTGTTTTCTGGTAAGAAGAGTCACTATTGTGTTCCCATTGTCATACAAAAAGCAAATAGCACTGTCGTCTGTTCCCAGCATGTACAGTGTATTGGACTGAAGAGGATCTACTGTTCTTGTCAGTTTCCTAGGCAGAATTGAACTAGATATGGCCGTGTGTGTAGGAAGCACAGTTCTTTTGTTCTGAGCAAGCTCACTGTTCGGAACCCATAGGAAAGACAGTAGAGTAGAAGAGTGCTCTTTTCTCAAAAGCAGAGTGTGTTTCTTGTAATGAGAGCTAGCATTTGTTTCCCACTCCTAAATGGGAGTTGAATCACATGCAGTTTCTGGTCCTACGAGAAAGAATTGTTTTATGATAAGAAGAGTCAATATTGTGCTCCCACTGTCATACACAGGGCAAAAAGCACTCGCGTCTGTTCCCAGCAAGTACAGTGTATTGGAATCAAGAGGAGCTACTGTTCTTGTCAGTTTCCTAAGCAGAGTTGAACTAGATATAGCCCGTGTGTAGGAAGCACAGTTCTTTTGTTCTGAGCAAGCTCACTGTTTTGGCCATATAGGAAACACAGCAGAGTAGAAGAGTGCTCTTTCTCAAAAGCAGAGTGTGTTTCTTGTAAGGCAAGCTAGCGTTTTTTTCCCAGTCCTAAATGGAGTTGAATCACATGCAGTTTTTGGTCCTACAAGCAAGAGTTGTTTTCTGGTAAGAAGAGTCACTATTGTGCTCCCATTGCCACACACAGTGCAAATAGGACTCGCGTCTGTTCCCATCAAGTACAGTGTATTGGACTGAAGAGGAGCTACTGTTCTTGTCAGTTTCCTAAGCATAGTTGAACTAGATATGGCCCGTGTGTGTAGGAAGCACAGTTCTTTTGTTCTGAGCAAGCTCGCTGTTCGGACCCCATAGGAAACACCGTAGAGTAGAAGAGTGCCCTTTTCTCAAAAGCATAGTGTCTTTCTTGTAAGTTGAGCTAGCGTTTGTTTCCCTGTCCTAAATGGATTTGAATCACATGCAGTTTCTGTTCCAACGAGCAAGAGTTGTTTTCTGGTAAGAAGAGTCACTATTGCGCTCCCACTGTCATACACAGGGCAAATAGCATTGGCGTCTGTTCCCAGCATGTACAGTGTATTGGACTGAAGAGGATCTACTGTTCTTGTCAGTTTCCTAAGCAGAATTGAACTAGATATGGCCGTGTGTGTAAGAAGCACAGTTCTTTTGTTCTGAGCAAGCTCACTGTTTTGGCCCTATAGGAAACACAGTAGAGTAGAAGAGTGCTCTTTTCTCAAAAGCAGAGTGTGTTTCTTGTAAGACGAGCTAGCGTTTGTTTTCCAGTCCTAAATGGAGTTGAATCACATGCAGTTTTTGGTCCCACGAGAAGAGTTGTTTTCTGGTAAGGAAAGTCACTATTCGCTCGCTTTCTCATACACAGAGCAAATAGCACACGTGTCTTTTCCTAGCAAGTACAGTGTATTGGACTGAAGAGGATCTACTGTTCTTGTCAGTTTCCTAAGCAGAATTGAACTAGATATGGCTGTGTGTGTAGGAAGCACAGTTCTTTTGTTCTGAGCATGCTCACTGTTCTGGCCCTATAGGAAACACAGTAGAGTAGAAGAGTGATCGTTTCTCAAAAGCAGAGTGTGTTTCTTGTAAGGCGAGCTAGCGTTTGTTTCCCAGTTCTAAATGGAGTTGAATCACATGCAGTTTCTGGTCATACTAGCAAGCGTCGTTTTCTGGTAGGAAAGTCACTATTGTGCTCCCATTGCCACACACAGTGCAAATAGCACTTGTGTCTGTTCCCAGCCAGTACAGTGTATTGGACTGAAGAGGAGCTACTGTTCTTGTCAGTTTCCTAAGCAGAGTTGAACTAGATATGGCCCGTGTGTGTAGGAAGCACAGTTCTTTTGTTCTGAGCAAGCTCACTTTTCGGACCCCATAGGAAACACATTAGAGTAGAAGAGTGCTCTTTTCTAAAAAGTAGAGTGTGTTTCTTGTAAGTAGAGCTTGTGTTTGTTTCCAAGTCCTAAATGGAGTTGAATCACATGCATATTCTGGTCCTACAAGCAAGAGTTATATTCTGGTAAGAAGAGTCACTATTGTGCTCCCACTGTCATACACAGGGCAAATAGCACTGGCGTCTCTTCCCAGCATGTACAGTGTATTGGACTGAAGAGGAGCTACTGTTCTTGTCAGTTTCCTAAGCAAAGTTGAACTAGATATGGCCGTGTGTGTAGAAAGCACAGTTCTTTTGTTCTGAGCAAGCTCACTGTTCGGAACCCATAGGAAACACAGTAGAGTAGAAGAGTGCTCTTTTCTCAAAAGCAGAGTGTGTTTCTTGTAAGGCAAGCTAGTGTTTGTTTCCCAGTCCTAAATGGAGTTGAATCACATGCAGTTTCTGGTCCTAAGGCAAGAGTTGTTTTCTGGTAAGAAGAGTCACTATTGCGCTCCCATTGGCATACACAGGGCAAGTAGAACTGGCATATGTTCCCAGCATATACAGTGTATTGGACTGAAGAGGATCTACTGTTCTTGTCAGTTTCCTAAGCAGAATTGAACTAGATAAGGCCGTGTGTGTATGAAGCACAGTTCTTTTTTTCTGAGCAAGCTCACTCTTTTGGCCCTATAGGAAACACATTAGAGTAGAAGAGTGTTCTTTTCTCAAAAGCAGAGTTTGTTTCTTGTAAGTCGAGCTAGCGTTTGTTTCCCAGTCCTAAATGAAGTTGAATCACATGCAGTTTTTGGTCCCACGAGCAAGAGTTGTTTTCTGGTAAGAAGAGTCACTATTGCGCTCCCATTGTCATACACAGGGCAAATAGCACTGGCGTCTGTTCCCAGCATGTACACTGGATTGGACTGAAGAGGAGCTACTGTTCTTGTCAGTTTCCTAAGCAGAGTTGAACTAGATATGGCCGTGTGTGTAGGAAGAACAGTTCTTTTCTTCTGAGCCAGGTCACTGTTCGGACACCATAGGAAATACAGTAGAGTGGAAGAGTGCCCTTTTTCAAAAGCAGAGTGTGTTTCTTGTAAGGCGAGTTAGCCTTTGTTTCTCAGTCCTAAATGGAGTTGAATCACATGCAGTTTCTGGTCCTACGAGCAAGAGTTGTTTTCTGGTAAGAAGAGTCACTAGTGTGCTCCCATTGTCATTCACAGGGCATATAGCACTGGCATCTGTTCCCAGCATTTACAGTGTATTGGAATTAAGAGGATCTACTGTTCTTGTCAGTTTCCTAAGCAGAATTGATAGAGATATGGCGCGTGTGTGTAGGAAGCACAGTTCTTTTGTTCTGAGCAAGCTCACTGTTCTGGCCCTATAGGAAACACAGTAGAGTAGAAGAGTGCTCTTTTCTCAAAAGCAGAGTGTGTTTCTTGTAAGTCGAGCTAGCGTTTGTTTCCAAGTCTTAAATGGAGTTGAATCACATGCAAATCTGGTCCTATGAGCAATAGTTGTTTTCTGGTAAGAAGAGTCATTATTGTGCTCCCATTGTCATTCAAAAAGCAAATAGCACTGTTATCTGTTCCCAGCATGTACAGTGTATTGGACTGAAGGGGATCTACTGTTCTTGTCAGTTTCCTAAGCAGAATTGAACTAGATATGGCCGTGTGTGTAGGAAGCACAGTTTTTTTGTTCTGAGCAAGCTCACTGTTTTGGCCCTATAGGAAACACAGCAGAGTAGAAGATGTTCTTTTCTCAAAAGTAGAGTTTGTTTCTTATAAGGCGAGCTAGCGTTTGTTTTCCAGTCCTAAATGGAGTTGAATCACATTCAGTTGTTTGTCCCACGTGTAAGAGTTGTTTTCTGGTAAGGAAAGTCACTATTGTGCTCCCATTGCCATACACAGTGCAAATAGCACTCGCGTTTGTTCCCAGCAAGTACAGTGTATTGCACTGAAGAGGAGCTACTGTTCTTGTCAGTTTCCTAAGCAGAGTTAAACTATATATGGCACGTGTGTAGGAAGCACAGTTCTTTTGTTCTGAGCAAGCTCACTGTTCGGACCCCATAGGAAACACAGTAGAGTAGAAGAGTGCTCTTTTCTCAAAAGCAGAGTGTGTTTCTTGTAATGCGAGCTAGCGTTTGTTTCCCAGTCCTAAATGGGAGTTGAATCACATGCAGTTTCTGGTCCTACGAGCAAGAATTGTTTTTTGGTAAGAAGAGGCACTATTGTGCTCCCTCTGTCATACACAGGGCAAATAGCACTGGCGTCTGTTCCCAGCAAATACAGTGTATTGGACTGAAGAGGAGCTACTTTTCTTGTCAGTTTCCTAAGCAGAGTTGAACAAGATATAGCCCGTGTGTGTAGGAAGCACAGTTCTTTTTTTCTGAGCAAGCTCACTGTTTTGGCCCTATAGGAAACACAGTAGAGTAGAAGAGTGCTCTTTTCTCAAAAGAAGAGTGTATTTCTTGTAAGGCGAGCTAGCATTTGTTTCCCAGTCCTAAATGGAGTTTAATCACATGCAGTTTTTGGTCCTACAAGCAAGAGTTGTTTTCTGGTTAGGAAAGTCACTACTGTGCTCCCATTGCCACACGCAGTGCAAATAGGACTCGCGTCTGTTCCCATCAAGTACAGTGTATTGGACTGAAGAGGAGCTACTGTTCTTGTCAGTTTCCTAAGCAGAGTTGAACTAGATATGGCCCCTGTGTGTAGGAAGCACAGTTCTTTTGTTCTGAGCAAGCTCACTGTTCAGACCCAATAGGAAACACATTAGAGTAGAAGAGTGCTCTTTCTCAAAAGCAGAGTGTGTTTCTTGTAAGGCGAGCTAGTATTTGTTTCCCATTCAGAAATGGAGTTGAATCCCATGCAGTTTCTGCTCCTACGAGCAAGAGTGATTTTCTGGTAAGGAAAGTCACTATTGAGTTCCCATTGCCATACACAGTGCAAATAGCACTCGCGTCTGTTCCCAGCAAGTACAGTGTATTGGACTGAAGAGGAGCTACTGTTCTTGTCAGTTTCCTAAGCAGAGTTGAAGTAGATATGGCCCGTGTGTGTAGGAAGCACAGTTCTTTTGTTCTGAGCAAGCTCCCTGTTCAGACCTCATAGGAAACACAGTAGAGTAAAAGAGTGCTCCTTTCTCAAAAGCAGAGTGTGTTTCTTGTAAGGAGAGCTAGTGATTGTTTCCCAGTCAGAAATGGAGTTGAATCCCATGCAGTTTCTGGTCCTACAAGCAAGAGTTGTTTTCTGGTAAGAAGAGTCACTATTGCGCTCCCATTGCCATACACAGTGCAAATAGCACTGGCGTCTGTTCCCAGCATGTACAGTGTATTGCACTGAAGAGGATCTACTGTTCTTGTCAGTTTCCTAAGCAGAGTTGAAATAGATATAGCACGTGTGTGTAGGAAGCACAGTTCTTTTGTTCTGAGCAAGCTGACTGTTCGCACCCCATAGGAAACACAGTAGAGTAGAAGAGTGCTCTTTTCTCAAAAGCAGAGTGTGTTTCTTGTAAGGCGAGGTAGTGTTTGTTTCCCAGTCCTAAATGTAGTTGAATCACATGCAGTTTCTGGTCCTACGAGCAAGAGTTGTTTTCTGGTAAGAAGAATAACTATTGCTCTCCCATTGTCATACACAGGGCAAATTGCACTGGCGTCTGTTCCCAGCATGTACAGTGTATTGGACTGAAGAGGATGTACTGTTCTTGTCAGTTTCCTAAGCAGAATTGAACTAGATATGGCCGTGTGTGTATGAAGCACAGTTCTTTTGTTCTGAGCAAGCTTACTGTTTTGGCCCTATAGGAAACACAGTAGAGTAGAAGAGTGCTATTTTCTCAAAAGCAGAGTGTGTTCATTGTAAGGCGAGCTAGCGTTTGTTTCCCAGTCCTAAATGGAGTTTAATCACATGCAGTTTTTGGTCCCACGAGCAAGAGTTGTTTTCTGGTAAGGAAAGTCACTATTCGCTCCCTTTCTCATACACAGAGCAAATAGCACACATGTCTTTTTCCAGCAAGTACAGTGTATTGGACTGAAGAGGAGCTACTGTTCTTGTCAGATTCCTAAGCACAGTTGAACTAGATATTGCCCGTGTGTGTAGGAAGCACAGTTCTTTTGTTCTGAGCAAGCTGACTATTCGGACCCCATAGGAAACACAGTAGAGTAGAAGAGTGCTCTTTTCTCAAAAGCAGAGTGTGTTTCTTGTAAGGCGAGCTAGCGTTTGTTTCCCTGTACTAAATGGAGTTGAATCCCATGCAGTTTCTGGTCCTACGAGCAAGAGCTGTTTTCTGGTATCAAGAGTCACTATTGTGCTCCCATTGTCATACACAGGGCAAATAGCACTGGCGTCTGTTCCCAGCATGTACAGTGTATTGGACGGAAGAGGATCTACTGTTCTTGTCAGTTTCCTAAGCAGAATTGAGCTAGCTATGGCCGTGTGTGTAGGAAGCACAGTTCTTTTCTTCTGAGCAAGCTCACTGTTCGGACCCAATAGGAAACACCGTAGAGTAAAAGAGTGCCCTTTTCTCAAAAGCATAGTGTGTTTCTTGTAAGGTGAGCTAGCGTTTGTTTCCCTGTCCTAAATAGATTTGAATCACATGCAGTTTCTGGTCCAAGAGCAAGAGTTGTTTTCCGGTAAGAAGAGTCACTAATGCGCTCCCATTGTCATACACAGGGCAAATAGCACTGGCGTCTGTTCCCAGCATGTACAGTGTATTGGACTGAAGAGGAGCTACTGTTCTTGTCAGTTTCCTAAGCAGAGTTGAATTAGATATGTCCAGTGTGTGTAGGAAGCACAGTTCTTTGTTCTAAGCAAGCTCCCTGTTCAGACCCCATAGGAAACACAGTAGAGTAGAAGAGTGCTCTTTTCTCAAAAGCAGAGTGTGTTTCTTATAAGGAGAGCTAGCGTTTGTTTCCCCGTCAGAAATGGAGTTGAATCCCATGCAGTTTCTGGTCCTACAAGCAAGAGTTTTTTTCTGTTAAGAAGAGTCACTATTACCCTCCCATTGCCATACACAGTGCAAATAGCACTTGCGTCTCTTCCCAGCAAGTACAGTGTATTGTTTTGAAGATGAGCTACTGTTCTTGTCAGTTTCCTAAGCAGAGTTGAACTAGATATGGCCCGTGTGTGTAGGAAGCACAGTTCTTTTGTCTGAGGAAGCTCACTGTTTGGACCCCATAGGAAACACAGTAGAGTAGGAGAGTGTTCTTTTCTCAAAAGCAGAGTGAGTTTCTTGTAAGGCGAGCTAGCGTTTGTTTCCCAGTCAGAAATGGAGTTGAATCCCATGCAGTTTCTGGTCCTACGAGCAAGAGTTGTTTTCTGGTAAGAAAAGTCACTATTGAGCTCCCATTGCAATACACAGTGCAAATAGCCCTCGCGTCTGTTTCCACCAAGTACAGTGTATTGGACTGAAGAGGAGCTACTGCTCTTGTCAGTTTCCTAAACAAAGTTGAAGTAGATATGGCCCGTGAGTGTAGGAAGCACAGTTCTTTTGTTCTGAGCAAGCTCCCTGTTCAGACCCAATAGGAAACACAGTAGAGTAGAAGAGTGCTCCTTTCTCAAAAGCAGAGTGTGTTTCTTGTAAGGAGAGCTAGTGTTTGTTTCCCAGTCAGAAATGGAGTTGAATCCCATGCAGTTTCTGGTCCTAGGAGCAAGAGTTGTTTTCTGATAAGAAGAGTCACTATTGCGCTCCTATTGCCATACAAAGTGCAAATAGCACTGGCGTCTGTTCCCAGCATGTACAGTGTATTGGACTGAAGAGGAGCTACTGTTCTTGTCAGTTTCCTAAGCAGAGTTGAAATAGATATGGCCGTGTGTGTAGGAAGCACAGTTCTTTTGTTCTGAGCAAGCTCACTGTTCTGGCACTATAGGAAAAACAATAGAGTAGAAGAGTGATCTTTTCTTAAAAGCAGAGAGTGTTTCTTGTAAGGTGAGCTAGCGTTTGTTTCCCAATCCTAAATGGAGTTTAATCCCATTTAGTTTCTGGTCCTATGAGCAAGAGTTGTTTTCTGGTAAGAAGAGTCACTATTGCGCTCCCATTGCCATGGACAAGGCAAATAGCACTGGCGTCTGTTCCCAGCATGTACAGTGTATTGGACTGAAGAGGATCTACTGTTCTTGTCAGTTTCCTAAGCAGAGTTGAACTAGATATGGCCCGTGTGTGTAGGAAGCACAGTTCTTTTGTTCTGAGAAAGCTCACTCTTCTGGCCCTATAAGAAACACATTAGAGTAGAAGACTGCTCTTTTCTCAAAAGCAGAGTGAGTTTCTTGTAAGTCGAGCTAGCATTTGATTCCCAGTCCTAAATGGAGTTGAATCACATGCAGTGTCTGGTCCTACAAGCAGGAGTTGTTTTCTGGTAAGGAAAGTCACTATTGTGCTCCCATTGCCATACACAGTGCGATTAGCACTCGCGTCTGTTCCCAGAAAGGACAGTGTATTGGACTGAAGTGGGCTACTGTTCTTGTCAGTTTCCTAAGCAGTGTTGAACTAGATATGGCCCCTGTGTGTAGGAAGCACAGTTTTTTTGTTCTGAGCAAGCTCACCGTTCGGACCCAATAGGAAACACAGTAGAGTAGAAGAGTGCTCTTTCTCAAAAGCAGAGTGTGTTTCTTGTAAGGCGAGCTAGTATTTGTTTCCCAGTCAGAAATGGAGTTGAATCCCATGCAGTTTCTGCTCCTACGAGCAAGAGTGATTTTCTGGTAAGGAAAGTCACTATTGAGTTCCCATTGCCATACACAGTGCAAATAGCACTCGCGTCTGTTCCCAGCAAGTACAGTGTATTGGACTGAAGAGGAGCTACTGTTCTTGTCAGTTTCCTAAGCAGAGTTGAATTAGATATGTCCCGTGTGTGTAGGAAGCACAGTTCTTTTGTTCTAGGCAAGCTCCCTGTTCAGACCCCATAGGAAACACAGTAGAGTAGAAGAGTGCTCCTTTCTCAAAAGCAGAGTGTGTTTCTTGTAAGGAGAGCTAGCGTTTGTTTCCCAGTCAGAAATGGCGTTGAATCCCATGCAGTTTCTGGGCCTACGAGCAAGAGATGTTTTCTGATAAGAAGAGTCATGATTGAGCTCCTATTGCAATACACAGTGCAAATAGCACTCGCGTCTGTTTCCACCAAGTACAGTGTATTGGACTGAAGAGAAGCTACTGCTCTTGTCAGTTTCCTAAGCAGAGTTGAACTAGATATGGCCCGTGTGTGGGAAGCACCATTCTTTTTTTCTGAGCAAGCTCACTGTTCGGACCCCATAAAAACACAGTAGGGTAGAAGAGTGCTCATTTCTCAAAAGCAGAGTATGTTTCTTGTAATGCGAGCTAGCGTTTGTTTCCCAGACCTAAACGGATTTGAATCCCATTGAGTTTCTGGTCCTATGAGCAAGATTTGTTTTCTGGTAAGAAGAGTCACTCTTGCGCTCCCATTGTCATACACAGGGCAAATAGCACTGGCCTCTGTCGCTAGCAAGTACAGTGTATTGGACTGAAGAGGATCTACTGTTCTTGTCAGTTTCCTAAGCAGAGTTGAACTAGATATAGCCCGTGTGTTTAGGAAGCACTGTTCTTTTTTCTGAGCAAGCTCACTGTTCTGGCCTGTAGGAAACACATTGGAGTAGAAGAGTGCTCTTTTCTCAAAAGCAGAGTGTGTTTCTTGTAAGGCCAGCTAGCGTTTGTTTCCCAGTCCTAAATGGAGTTGAATCACATGCAGTTTCTGGTCCTACGAACAAGAGATGTTTTCTGGTAAGAAGAGTCACTATTGTGCTCCCATTGTCATACACAGGGCAAATAGCACTGGCGTCTGTTCCCAGCATGTACAGTGTATTGGACTGAAGAGGATCTACTGTTCTCGTCAGTTTCCTAAGCAGAATTGAACTAGATATGGCCGTGTGTGTAGGAAGCACAGTTCTTTTGTTCTGAGCATGCTCACTGTTGTGGCCCTATAGGAAACACATTAGAGTAGAAGAGTGCTCTTTTCTCACAATCAGAGTGTGTCTCTTGTAAGGTGAGCTAGCGTTTGTTTCCCAGTCCTAAATGGAGTTGAATCACATGCAGTTTTTGTTCCTACAAGAAAGAGTTGTTTTCTGGTAAGGAAAGTGACTATTGCGCTCCCTTTGCAATACACAGTGCAAATTGTCCTCGCGTCTGTTCCCAGCAAGTACAGTGTATTGGACTGAAGAGGAGCTACTGTTCTTGTCAGCTTCTAAGAAGAGTTGAACTAGATATGGCCCGTGTATGTAGGAAGCACAGTTCTTTTGTTCTGAGCAAGCTCACTGTTCGGATTCCATAGGAAACAGTGTAGAGTAGAAGAGTGCTCTTTTCTCAAAAGCAGAGTCTGTTTCTTGTAAGCCGAGCTAGTGTTTGTTTCCCAGTCAGAAATGGAGTTGAATCACATGCAGTTTCTGGTCCTACGAGCAAGAGTTGTTTTCTGGTAAGGAATCACTATTGCGCTCCCATTGCTATACACAGTGCAAATAGCACTCGCGTCTGTTCCCAGCAAGTACAGTGTATTAGACTGAAGAGGAGCTACTGTTCTTGTCAGTTTCCTAAGCAGAGTTGAACTAGATACGGCCAGGGTGTGTAGGAAGCACAGTTCTTTTGTTTTGAGCAAGCTCACTGTTCTGGTCCCATAGGAAAAACAGAAGAGTAGAAGAGTGCTCTTTTCTCAAAAGCAGAGTGTGTTTCTTCTAAGGCGAGCTAGAGTTTGTTTCCCAGTCTTAAATGGTGTTGAATCACATGCAGTTTCTGGTCCAAGAGCAAGAGTTGTTTTCCGGTAAGAAGAGTCACTATTGCGCTCCCATTGTCATACACAGGGCAAATAGCACTGGCGTCTGTTCCCAGCATGTACAGTGTATTGGACTGAAGAGGAGCTACTGTTCTTGTCAGTTTCCTAAGCAGAGTTGAATTAGATATGTCCCGTATGTGTAGGAAGCACAGTTCTTTGTTCTAAGCAAGCTCCCTGTTCAGACCCCTTAGGAAACACAGTAGAGTAGAAGAGTGCTCTTTTCTCAAAAGCAGAGTGTGTTTCTTATAAGGAGAGCTAGTGTTTGTTTCCCAGTCAGAAATGGAGTTGAATCCCATGCAGTTTCTGGTCCTACAAGCAAGAGTTTTTTTCTGTTAAGAAGAGTCACTATTGCCCTCCCATTGCCATACACAGTGCAAATAGCACTTGCGTCTCTTCCCAGCAAGTACAGTGTATTGTTTTGAAGATGAGCTACTGTTCTCGTGAGTTTCCTAAGCAGAGTTGAACTAGATATGGCCCGTGTGTGTAGGAAGCACAGTTCTTTTGTTCTGAGCAAGCTCACTGTTCGGACCCCATAGGAAACACAGTAGAGTAGAAGAGTGCTCTTTTCTCAAAAGCAGAGTGTGTTTCTTGTAAGGCGAGGTAGGGTTTGTTTCCCAGGCCTAAATGTAGTTGAATCACATGCAGTTTCTGGTCCTATGAGGAAGAGTTGTTTTCTGGTAAGAAGAATAACTATTGCTCTCCCATTGTCATACACAGGGCAAAATGCACTGGCGTCTGTTCCCAGCATGTACAGTGTATTGGACTGAAGAGGATGTACTGTTCTTGTCAGTTTCCTAAGCAGAATTGAACTAGATATGGCCGTGTGTGTATGAAGCACAGTTCTTTTGTTCTGAGCAAGCTTACTGTTTTCCCTATAGGAAACACAGTAGAGTAGAAGAGTGCTCTTTTCTCAAAAGCAGAGTGTGTTTCTTGTAAGGCGAGCTAGCGTTTGTTTCCCAGTCCTAAATGGAGTTTAATCACATGCAGTTTTTGGTATCACGAGCAAGAGTTGTTTTCTGGTAAGGAAAGTCACTATTCGCTCCCTTTCACATACACAGAGCAAATAGCACACGTGTCTTTTTCCAGCAAGTACAGTGTATTGGACTGAAGAGGAGCTACTGTTCTTGTCAGATTACTAAGCACAGTTGAACTAGATATTGCCCGTGTGTGTAGGAAGCACAGTTCTTTTGTTCTGAGCAAGCTGACTATTCGGACCCCATAGGAAACACAGTAGAGTAGAAGAGTGCTCTTTTCTCAAAAGCAGAGTGTGTTTCTTGTAAGGCGAGCTAGCGTTTGTTTCCCTGTACTAAATGGAGTTGAATCCCATGCAGTTTCTGGTCCTACGAGCAAGAGCTGTTTTCTGGTATCAAGAGTCACTATTGTGCTCCCATTGTCATACACAGGGCAAATAGCACTGGCGTCTGTTCCCAGCATGTACAGTGTATTGGACGGAAGAGGATCTACTGTTCTTGTCAGTTTCCTAAGCAGAATTGAGCTAGCTATGGCCGTGTGTGTAGGAAGCACAGTTCTTTTCTTCTGAGCAAGCTCACTGTTCGGACCCAATAGGAAACACCGTAGAGTAAAAGAGTGCCCTTTTCTCAAAAGCATAGTGCGTTTCTTGTAAGGTGAGCTAGCATTTGTTTCCCTGTCCTAAATGGATTTGAATCACATGCAGTTTCTGGTCCAAGAGCAAGAGTTGTTTTCCGGTAAGAAGAGTCACTATTGCGCTCCCACTGTCATACACAGGGCAAATAGCACTGGCGTCTGTTCCCAGCATGTACAGTGTATTGGACTGAAGAGGAGCTACTGTTCTTGTCAGTTTCCTAAGCAGAGTTGAATTAGATATGTCCCGTGTGTGTAGGAAGCACAGTTCTTTGTTCTAAGCAAGCTCCCTGTAAAGACCCCATAGGAAACACAGTAGAGTAGAAGAGTGCTCTTTTCTCAAAAGCAGAGTCTGTTTCTTGTAAGGCGAGCTAGCGTTTATTTCCCAGTTCTAAATGGAGTTGAAGCACATGCAGTTTTTGGTCCTACGAGCAAGAGTTGTGTTCTGGTAAGGAAAGTCACTATTGAGTTCCCATTAACATACACAGTGCAAATATCATTCGCGTCTGTTCCCAGCAAGTACAGTGTATTGGACTGAAGAGGAGCTACTGTTCTTATCAGTTTCCTAAGCAGAGTTGAATTAGATATGGACCGTGTGTGTAGGAAGCACAGTTCTTTTGTTCTGAGCAAGCTCACTGTTCAAACCCCATGGGAGACACAGTAGAGTAGAAGAGTGCTCTTTTCCCAAAGCAGAGTGTGTTTCTTGTAAGGAGAGCTAGTGTTTGTTTCCCAGTCAGAAATGGAGTTGAATCCCATGCAGTTTCTGGTCCTACGAGCAAGAGTTGTTTTCTGGTAAGGAAAGTAACTATTGCGCTTCCATTGCCATACACAGTGCAAATAGCACACGCGTCTGTTCCCAGAAAGTACAGTGTATTGGACTGAAGAGGAGCTACTGATCTTGTCAGTTTCCTTAGCAGAGTTGAACTAGATATGGCCCGTGTGTGTAGGAAGCACAGTTCTTTTGTTCTGAACAAGCTCACTGTTCGGAAAACTTAGGAAACACAGTACAGTAGAAGAGTGCTCTTTTCTCAAAACCAGAGTGTGTTTTTTGTAAGGCGAGCTAGCATTTGTTTCCCAGTCCTAAAAGGAGTTGAGACACATGCAGTTTTTGGTCCTACGAGCATGAGTTTTTTTTTGGTAAGGAAAGTCACTATTGTGTTCCCTTTGATATACACAGTGCAAATAGCACTCGCGTCTATTCACAGCAAGTACAGTGTATTGGACTGAAGAGGAGCTATGATCTTGTCAGTTTCCTATGCAGAATTGAACTAGATATGGCCGTGTGTGTAGGAAGCACAGTTCTTCTGTTCTGAGCAAGCTCACTGTTCAGACCCCATAGGAAAAGCAGTAGAGTAGAAGTGTGCTTTTTTCTCAAAAGCAGAGTGTGTTTCTTGTAAGGCGAGCTAGCGTTTATTTTCCAGTTCTAAATGGAGTTGAATCACATGCAGTTTTTTGTCCTATGAGCAAGAGTTGTTTTCTGGTAAGGAAAGTCACTATTGTGCTCCCATTGCCATACACAGTGCAAATAGCACTCGCGTCTCTTCACAGCAAGTACAGTGTATTGGAATGAAGAGGAGCTCTTTTCTTGTCAGTTTCCTAAGCAGAGTTGAACTAGATATGGCCCATGTGTGTAGGAAGCACAGTTCTTTTGTTCTGAGCAAGCTCACTGTTCTGGCCATATAGGAAACACAGTAGAGTAGAAGAGTGCTCTTTTCTCAAAAGCAGAGTGTGTTTCTTGTAAGGCAAGCTAGCGTTTGTTTCCCAGTCCTAAATGGAGTTGAATCACATGCAGTTTTTGGTTTACGAGCAAGAGTAGTTTTCTGGTAAGGAAAGTCACTATTGCGCTCCCATTGCCATACACAGTGCAAATAGCACTCATGTCTGTTCCCAGCAAGTACAGTGTTTTGGACTGAAGAGGAGCTACTGTTCTTGTCAGTTTCCTAAGCAGAGTTGAACTAGATATGGCCCGTGTGTAGGAAGCACAGTTCTTTTGTTCTGAGCAAGCTCACTGTTCGGACCCCATAGGAAACACAGTAGAGTAGAAGAGTACTCTTTTCTCAAAAGCAGAGTGTGTTTCTTGTAAGGCGAGCTAGCATTTGTTTCCCAGTCCTAAATGGAGTTGAATCACATGCAGTTTTTGGTTTACGAGCAACAGTTGTTTTATGGTAAGGAAAGTCACTATTGCGCTCCCATTGCCATACACAGTGCAAATAGCACTCACGTCTGTTCACAGCAAGTACAGTGTATTGGACTGAACAGGAGCTACTGTCCTTGTCAGTTTGCTAAGCAGAGTTGAGCTATATATGGCCCTTGTGTGTAGGAAGCACAGTTCTTTTGTTCTCAGCAAGCTCACTGTTCGGTTCCCATTGGAAACACAGTAGAATAGAAGAGTGCTCTTTTCTCAAAAGGAGAGTGTGTTTCTTGTAAGGGGAGCTAGTGTTTGTTTCCCAGTCAGAAGTGGAGTTGAATCCCATGCAGTTTCTGGTCCTACGAGCAAGAGTTGTTTTCTGGTAAGAAGAGTCACTATTGAGCTCCCATTGCCATACACAGTGAAAATAGCACTCGCGTCTGTTCCCAGCAAGTACAGTGTATTGGACTGAAGAGGATCTACTGTTCTTGTCAGTTTCCTAAGCAGAATTGAACTATATATGGCCGTGGGTAGGAAGCACATTTCTTTTGTTCTGAACAGGCTCACTGTTCAGACCCCATAGGAAAAAATGTAGAGTAGAAGAGTGCTCTTTTCTCAAAAGCAGAGTGTGTTTCTTGTAAGGCGAGCTAGTGTTTGTTTCCCAGTCCTAAGTGGAGTTGATTCACATGCAGTTTCTTGTCTTACGAGCAAGAGTTGTTTTCTGAAAAAAAGAGTCACTATTGCGCTCCCATTGTCATACACAGGGCAAATAACACTAGCGTCTGTTCCCAGGTTGTACTGTGTATTGGACTGAAGAGAATCTACTGTTCTTGTCAGTTTCCTAATCAGAATTGAACTAGATATGGCCCGAGTGAGTAGGAAGTACAGTTCTTTTATTCTGAGCAGTCTCACTGTTCTAGACATATAGGAAACACAGTAGAGTAGAAGAGTGCTCCTTTCTCAAAAGCAGAGTGTGTTTCTTGTAAGGAGAGCTAGTGTTTGTTTCCCAGTCAGAAATGGAGTTTAATCCCATGCAGTTTCTGGTCCTACGAGCAAGAGTTATTTTCTGATAAGAAGAGCCACTATTGCGCTCCTATTGCCATACACAGTGCAAAAAGCACTGGCGTCTGTTCCCAGCAAGTACAGTGTATAGGACTGAAGAGGAGCTACTGTTCTTGTCAGTTTCCTAAGCAGAGTTGAACTAGATATGGCCCGTGTGTGTAGGAAGCATAGTTCTTTTGTCTGAGCAAGCTCACTGTTTGGACCCCATAGTAAACACAGTAGAGTAGGAGAGTGCTCTTTTCTCAAAAGCAGAGTGAATTTCTTGTAAGGCGAGCTAGCGTTTGTTTCCTAGTCAGAAATGCAGTTGAATCCCATGCAGTTTCTGGTCCTACGAGCAAGAGATGTTTTCTGATAAGAAGAGTCACTATTGAGCTCCTATTACAATAAACAGTGCAAATAGCACTCGCGTCTGTTTCAACCAAGTACAGTGTATTGGACTGAAGAGAAGCTACTGCTCATGTCAGTTTCCTAAGCAGAGTTGAGTAGAAGAGTGTCTTTTCTCAAAAGCAGAGTGTGTTTCTTGTAAGGCGAGCTAGCGATTGTTTCCCAGTCCTAAGTGGTGTTGAATCACATGCAGTTTCTGGTCCTACGAGCAAGAGTTGTTTTCTGGTAAGAAGAGTCACTATTGCGCTCCCATTGTCATGCACAGGGCAAATAGCACTCACATCTGTTCCCAGCATGTAAAGTGTATTGGACTGAAGGGAATCTACTGTTCTTGTCAGATTCCTAAGCAAAATTGAACTAGATATGGCCGTGTGTGTAGGAAGCACATTTCTTTTGTTCTGAGCAAGCTCACTGTTCGGACCCTGTAGGAAACACAGTAGAGTAGAAGAGTGCTCTTTTCTCAAAAGCAGAGTGTGTTTCTTGTAAGGCGAGCTAGCGTTTGTTTCCCAGTCCTAAATGGAGTTGAATCACATGCAGTTTCTTGTCCTACGAGCAAGAGTTGTTTTCTGGTAAGAAGAGTCACTATTGCGCTCCCATTGTCATACACAGGGCAAATAGCACTGGTGTCGGTTCCCAGCATATACAGTGTATTGGACTGAAGAGGAGCTACTCTTCTTGTCAGTTTCCTAAGCAGAATTGATCTAGATATGGCCGTGTGTAGGAAGCACAGTTCTTTTGTTCTGAGCAAGCTCACTGTTCTGGCCATATGGGAAACACAGTAGAGTAGAAGAGTGCTCTTTTCTCAAAAGCAGAGTGTGTTTCTTGTAAGGCGAGCTAGTGTTGGTTTCCCAGTCATAAATGGAGTTGAATCCCATGCAGTTTCTGGTCCTACGAGCAAGAGTTTTTTTCTGGTAAGGAAAGTCACCATTGCGCTCCCATTGCCATAGACAGTGCACATAGCACTCGCGTCTGTTCCCAGCAAGTACAGTGTATTGGACTGAAGAGGAGCTATTGATCTTGTCAGTTTCTTACGCAGAGTTGAACTAGTTATGGCCTGTGTGTGTAGGAAGCACAGTTCTTTTGTTCTGAGCAAGCTCACTGTTCGGACCCCATAGGAAAAAAAGTAGAGTAGAATAGTGCTCTTTTATCAAAAGCAGAGTGTGTTTCTTGTAAGGCGAGCTAGTGTTTGTTTCCCAGTTTTAAATGGAGTTGATTCACATGCAGTTTCTGGTCCTACGAGCAAGAGTTGTTTTCTGATAAGAAGAGTCACTATTGCGCTCCCATTGTCATACACAGGGCAAATAGCACTAGCGTCTGTTAGCAGCATATACAGTGTATTGGACTGAAGAGGATCTACTGTTCTTGTCAGTTTCCTAAGCAGAATTGAACTAGACATGACCCGTGAGTCTAGGAAGCACAGTTCTTTTGTTCTGAGCAAGCTCACTGTTCTGGCCCTATAGGAAACACAATAGAGTAAAAGAGTGCTCTTTTCTCAAAAGCAGAGTGTGTTTCTTGTAAGGCGAGCTAGTGTTTGTTTCCCAGTTCTAAATGGAGTTGAATCACATGCAGTTTTCGGTCCTATGAGCAAGAGTTGTTTTCTGGTAAGGAAAGTCACTATTGAGTTCCCATTACCATACACAGTGCAAATAGCACTCGCGTCTGTTCCCAGCAAGTACAGTGTATTGGACTGAAGAGGAGCTACTGTTCTTGTCAGTTTCCTAAGAAGAGTTGAACTAGCTATGGCCCATGTATGTAGGAAGCACAGTTTTTTTGTTCTGAGCAAGCTCACTGTTCGGACACCATAGGAAACATTGTAGAGTAGAAGAGTGCTCTTTTCTCAAAAGCAGAGTCTGTTTCTTGTAAGGCGAGCTAGTGTTTGTTTCCCAGTCAGAAATGGAGTTGAATCCCATGCAGTTTCTGGTCCTATGAGCAAGAGTTGTGTTCTGGTAAGGAAAGTAACTATTGCGCTTCCATTGACATACACAGTGCAAATAGCACATGCGTCTGTTCCCAGAAAGTACAGTGTAATGGAATGAAGAGGAGCTACTGATCTTGTCAGTTTCCTAAGCAGAGTTGAACTAGATATGGCCCGTGTGTGTAGGAAGCACAGTTCTTTTGTTCTAAACAAGTCACTGTTCGGAAAACTTAGGAAACACAGTACAGTAGAAGAGTGCTCTTTTCTCAAAAGCAAAGTGTGTTTCTTGTAAGGCGAGCTAGCATTTGTTTCCCAGCCTAAAAGGAGTTGAGACACATGCAGTTTTTGGTCCTACGAGCATGAGTTTTTTTCTGGTAAGGAAAGTCATTATTTGTTCCCTTTGCCATTCACAGTGCAAATAGCACTCGCGTATATTCACAGCAAGTACAGTGTATTGGACTGAAGAGGAGCTCTTTTCTTGTCAGTTTCCTAAGCAGAGTTGAATTAGATATGGCCCGTGTGTGTAGGAAGCACAGTTCTTTTGTTCTGAGCAAGCTCACTGTTCAGACTCCATAGGAAACACAGTAGAGTAGAAGAGTGCTCTTTTCTCAAAAGCAGAGTGTGTTTCTTGTAAGGAGAGCTAGTGTTTGTTTCCCAGTCAAAAATGGAGTTGAATCCCATGCAGTTTCTGGTCCTACGAGCAAGAGTTGTTTTCTGGTAAGAAGAGTCACTATTGCGCTCCCATTGTCATACACAGGGCAAGTAGCACACGCGTCTATTCCCAGCAAGTACAGTGTATTGGACTGAAGAGGAGCTACTGTTCTTGTCAGTTTTTTAAGCAGAATTTAACTAGATATGGCCGTGTGTTTAGGAAGCACAGTTCTTCTGTTCTGAGCAAGCTCACTGTTCGGACCCCATAGGAAACACAGTAGAGTAGAAGCGTGCTCTTTTCTCAAAAGCAGAGTGTGTTTCTTGTAAGGCGAGCTAGCATTTGTTTCCAAGTCCTAAATGGAGTTGAATCACAGGCAGTTTTTGGTTTACAAGCAAGAGTTGTTTTCTGGTAAGGAAAGTCACTATTGCGCTCCCATTGCCATATACAGTGCAAATAGCACTCATGTCTGTTCCCAGCAATTACAGTGTATTGGACTGAAGAAGAGCTACTGATCTTGTCAGTTTCCTAAGCAGAGTTGAACTAGATATGGTCCGTGTATGTAGGAAGCACAGTTCTTTTGTTCTGAGCAAGCTCACTGTTCAGACCCCATAGGAAAAATGTAGAGTAGAAGCGTGCTCTTTTCTCAAAAGCAGAGTCTGTTTCTTGTAAGGCGAGTTAGCATTTGTTTCCCAGTCTTAAATGGAGTTGAATCCCATGTAGTTTCTGGTCCTACAAGCAAGAGTTGTTTTCTGGTAAGAAGAGACACTATTGCGCTCCCATTGTCATACACAGTGCAAATAGCACTGGCGTGTGTTCCCAGCTTGTACTGTGTATTGGACTGAAGAGGATTTACTGTTCTTGTCAGTTTCCTAAGCAGAATTTATCTAGATATGAACCGTGTGTGTAGGAAGCACAGTTCTTTTGTTCTGAGCAAGCTCACTGTTCTGGGCATATAGGAAACACAGTAGAGTAGAAGAGTGCTCTTTTCTCAAAAGCAGAGTCTGTTTCTTGTAAGGTGAGCTAGCATTTATTTCCCAGTTCTAAATGGAGTTGAAGCACATGCAGTTTTCGGTCCTATGAGCAAGAGTTGTGTTCTGGTAAGGAAAGTCACTATTGAGTTCCCATTAACATACACAGTACAAATATCACTCGCGTCTGTTCCCAGAAAGTACAGTGTATTGGACTGAAGAGGAGCTACTATTCTTGTCAGTTTCCTAAGCAGAGTTGAATTAGATATGGCCCGTGTGTGTAGGAAGCACAGTTCTTTTGTTCTGAGCAAGCTCACTGTTCGGACCCCATAGGAAACACAGTAGAGTAGAAGAGTGCTCTTTTCTCAAAAGCAGAGTGTGTTTCTTGTAAGGAGAGCTAGCGTTTGTTTCCCATTCAGAAATGGAGTTGAATCCCATGCAGTTTCTGGTCCTACGAGCAAGAGTTGTTTTCTGGTAAGGTAAGTAACTATTGCGCTTCCATTGACATACACAGTGCAAATAGCACACGTGTCTGATCCCAGAAAGTGCAGTGTATTGGACTGAAGAGGAGCTACTGATCTTGTCAGTTTCCTAAGCAGAGTTGAACTAGATATGTCCCGTGTATGTAGGAAGCACAGTTCTTTTGTTCTGAACAAGTCACTGTTCAGAAAACTTAGGAAACACAGTACAGTAGAGTGCTCTTTTCTCAAAAGCAGAGTGTGTTTCTTGTAAGGCGAGCTAGCATTTGTTTCCCAGTCCTAAAAGGAGTTGAGACACATGCAGTTTTTGGTCCTACGAGCATGAGTTTTTTTCTGGTAAGGAAAGTCACTATTGCGTTCCCTTTGCCATACACAGTGCAAATAGCACACGCGTCTGTTCCCAGCAAGTACAGTGTATTGGACTGAAGAGGAGCTACTGTTCTTGTCAGTTTTTTAAGCAGAATTTAACTAGATATGGCCGTGTGTGTAGGAAGCACAGTTCTTCTGTTCTGAGCAAGCTCACTGTTCGGACCCCATAGGAAACACAGTAGAGTAGAAGTGTGCTCTTTTCTCAAAAGCAGAGTGTGTTTCTTGTAATGCGACTTGCGTTTATTTTCCAGTTCTAAATGGAGTTGAATCACATGCAGTTTTTTGTCCTACGAGCAAGAGTTGTTTTCTGGTAAGGAAAGTCACTATTGTGCTCCCATTGCCATACACAGTGCAAATAGCACTCGCGTCTTTTCACAGCAAGTACAGTGTATTGGACTGAAGAGGAGCTCTTTTCTTGTCAGTTTCCTAAGCAGAGTTGAACTAGATATGGCCCTGTGTGTAGGAAGCACAGTTCTTTTGTTCTGAGCAAGCTCACTGTTCGGACCCCATAGGAAACACAGTAGAGTAGAAGCGTGCTCTTTTCTCAAAAGCAGAGTGTGTTTCTTGTAAGGCGAGCTAGCGTTTGTTTCCAAGTCCTAAATGGAGTTGAATCACAGGCAGGTTTTGGTTTACGAGCAAGAGTTGTTTTCTGGTAAGGAAAGTCACTATTGCGCTCCCATTGCCATACACAGTGCAAATAGCACTCATGTCTGTTCCCAGCAAGTACAGTGTATTGGACTGAAGAGGAGCTACTGATCTTGTCAGTTTCCTTAGCAGAGTTGAACTAGATATAGCCCGTGTATGTAGGAAGCACAGTTCTTTTGTTCTGAGCAAGCTCACTGTTCGGACCCCATAGGAAACACAGTAGAATAGAACAGTGCTCTTTACTCAAAAGCAGAGTGTGTTTCTTCTAAGGCGAGCTAGCATTTGTTTCCCAGTCTTAAATGGAGTTTAATCCCATGTAGTTTCTGGTCCTACAAGCAAGAGTTGTTTTCTGGTAAGAAGAGACACTATTGCGCTCCCATTGTCATACACAGTGCAAATAGCACTCGTGTCTGTTCCCAGCAAGTACAGTGTATTGGAATGAAGAGGAGCTACTGTTCTTGTCAGTTTCCTAAGCAGAGTTGAACTAGATATGGCCAGTGTGTGTAGGAAGCACAGTTCTTTTGTTCTGAGCAAGCTCACTGTTCGGACCCAATAGGAAACACAGTAGAGTAGAAGAGTGCTCTTTTCTCAAAAGCAGAGTGTGTTTCTTGTAAGGAGAGCTAGTGTTTGTTTCCCATTCAGAAATGGAGTTGAATCCCATGCAGTTTCTGGTCCTACGAGCAAGAGTTGTTTTCTGGTAAGAAGAGTCACTATTGCGCTCCCATTGTCATACACAGGGCAAATAGCACAGGCGTCTATTCCCAGCATGTATAGTGTATTGGACTGAAGAGGATCTATTGTTCTCGTCAGTTTCCTAAGCAGAATTGAACTAGATATGGCCGTGTGTGTAGGAAGCACAGTTCTTTTGTTCTGAGCATGCTCACTGTTGTGGCCCTATAGGAAACACATTAGAGTAGAAGAGTGCTCTTTTCTCACAATCAGAGTGTGTTTCTTGTAAGGCGAGCTAGCGTTTGTTTCCCAGTCCTAAATGGAGTTGAATCACATGCAATTTCTGGTCCTACGAGCAAGAGTTGTTTTCTGGTAAGGAAAGTCACTATTGCGCTCCCATTCCCATACACTGTGCAAATGGCACTCGCGTCTGTTCCAAGCAAGTAAGGTGTATTGGACTGAAGAGGAGCTACAGTTCTTGTCAGTTTCCTAAGCAGAGTTGAACTAGATATGGCCGTGTGTTTAGGAAGCACAGTTCTTTGGTTCTGAGCAAGCTCACTGTTCTGGCCCTATAGGAAACACATTAGAGTAAATTACTGCTCTTTTCTCAAAAGCAGAGTGTGTTACTTGTAAGGCAAGCTAGCGTTTGTTTCCCAGTCCTAAATGGAGTTGAATCACATGCAGTTTTTGTTTCTACAAGAAAGAGTTGTTTTCTGGTAAGGAAAGTCACTATTGCGCTCCCATTGCCATACACAGTGCAAATAGCACTCGCGTCTGTTCCCAGCAAGTACAGTGTATTGGACTGAAGAGGAGCTACTGTTCTGGTCAGTTTCCTAAGAAGAGTTGAAGTAGATATGGCCCGTGTATGTAGGAAGCACAGTTCTTTGTTCTGAGCAAGCTCACTGTTCGGATTCCATAGGAAAGAGTGTAGAGTAGAAGAGTGCTCTTTTCTCAAAAGCAGAGTCTGTTTCTTGTAAGCCGAGCTAGTGTTTGTTTCCCAGTCAGAAATGGAGTTGAATCACATGCAGTTTCTGGTCCTAGGAGCAAGAGTGGTTTTCTGGTAAGGAATCACTATTGCGCTCCCATTGCCATACACAGTGCAAATAGCACTCGCGTCTGTTCCCAGCAAGTACAGTGTATTGGACTGAAGAGGAGCTACTGTTCTTGTCAGTTTCCTAAGCAGAGTTGAACTAGATACGGCCAGGGTGTGTAGGAAGCACAGTTCTTTTGTTTTGAGCAAGCTCACTGTTCTGGTCCCATAGGAAAAACAGTAGAGTAGAAGAGTGCTCTTTTCTCAAAAGCAGAGTGTGTTTCTTCTAAGGCGAGCTAGCGTTTGTATCCCAGTCTTAAATGGAGTTGAATCCCATGCAGTTTCTGGTCCTACAAGCAAGAGTTGTTTTCTGGTAAGAAGAGACACTATTGCGCTCCGATTGTCATACACAGTGCAAATAGCACTGGCGTCTGTTCCCAGCTTGTACTGTGTATTGGACTGAAGAGGATCTACTGTTCTTGTCAGTTTCCTAAGTGAATTGATCTAGATATGGCCGTGTGTGTAGGAAGCACAGTTCTTTTGTTCTGAGCAAGCTCACTGTTCTGGCCATATAGGAAACACAGTAGAGTAGAAGAGTGCTCTTTTCTGAAAAGCAGAGTCTGTTTCTTGTAAGGCGAGCTAGCGTTTATTTCCCAGTTCTAAATGGAGTTGAAGCACATGCAGTTTTCGGTCCTACGAGCAAGAGTTGTGTTCTGGTAAGGAAAGTCACTATTGAGTTCCCATTAACATACACAGTGCAAATATCACTCGCGTCTGTTCCCAGCAAGTACAGTGTATTGGACTGAAGAGGAGCTACTGTTCTTGTCAGTTTCCTAAGCAGAGTTGAATTAGATATGGCCCGTGTGTGTAGGAAGCACAGTTCTTTTGTTCTGAGCAAGCTCACTGTTCAGACCCCATAGGAAACACAGTAGAGTAGAAGATTGCACTTTTCTCAAAAGCAGAGTGTGTTTCTTGTAAGGAGAGCTAGTGTTTGTTTCCCAGTCAGAAATGGAGTTGAATCCCATGCAATGTCTGGTCCTACGAGCAAGAGTTGTTTTCTGGTAAGAAAAGTAACTATTGCGCTTCCATTGACATACACAGTGCAAATAGCACACGCGTCTGTTCCCAGAAAGTACAGTGTATTGGACTGAAGAGGAGCTACTGATCTTGTCAGTTTCCTAAGGAGAGTTGAACTAGATATGGCCCGTGTGTGTAGGAAGCACAGTTCTTTTGTTCTGAACAAGTCACTGTTTGGAAAACTTAGGAAACACAGTACAGTAGAAGAGTGCTCTTTTCTCAAAAGCAGAGTGTGTTTCTTGTAAGGCGAGCTAGCATTTGTTTCCCAGTCCTAAAAGGAGTTGAGACACATGCAGTTTTTGGTCCTACGAGCATGAGATTTTTCTGGTAAGGAAAGTCTCTATTGCGTTCACTTTGCCATACACAGTGCAAACAGCACTCGCGTCTATTCACAGCAAGTACAGTGTATTGGACTGAAGAGGAGCTCTTTTCTTGTCAGTTTCCTAAGCAGAGTTGAATTAGATATGGCCCGTGTGTGTAGGAAGCACAGTTCTTTTGTTCTGAGCAACCTCACTCTTCAGACTCCATAGGAAACACAGTAGAGTAGAAGAGTGCTCTTTTCTCAAAAGCAGAGTGTGTTTCTTGTAAGGAGACCTAGTGTTTGTTTCCCAGTCAGAAATGGAGTTGAATCCCATGCAGTTTCTAGTCCTACGAGCAAGAGTTGTTTTCTGGTAAGAAGAGTCACTATTGCGCTCCCATTGTCATACACAGGGCAAATAGCACACGCGTCTGTTCCCAGCAAGTACAGTGTATTGGACTGAAGAGGAGCTACTGTTCTTGTCAGTTTTTTAAGCAGAATTTAACTAGATATGGCCGTGTGTGTAGGAAGCACAGTTCTTCTGTTCTGAGCAAGCTCACTGTTTGGACCCCATAAGAAACACAGTAGAGTAGAAGAATGCTCTTTTCTCAAAAGCAGAGTGTGTTTCTTGTAAGGCGAGCTAGCGTTTATTTTCCAGTTCTAAATGGAGTTGACACATGCAGTTTTTGGTCCTACGAGCAAGAGTTGTTTTCTGGTAAGGAAAGTCACTATTGTGCTCCCATTGCCTTACACAGCGCAAATAGCACTCGCGTCTGTTCACAGCAAGTACAGTGTATTGGACTGAAGAGGAGCTCTTTTCTTGTCAGTTTCCTAAGCAGAGTTGAACTAGATATGGCCCGTGTATGTAGGAAGCACAGTTCTTTTGTTCAAAGCAAGCTAAACGTTCAGACTCCATAGGAAACACAGTAGAGTACAAGAGTGCTCTTTTCTCAAAAGCAGAGTGTGTTTCTTTTAAGGCGAGCTAGTGTTTGTTTCCCAGTCCTAAATGGAGTTGAATCACATGCAGTTTTTGGTTTACGAGCAACAGTTGTTTTCTGGTAAGGAAAGTCACTATTGCGCTCCCATTGCCATACACAGTGCAAATAGCAATCACGTCTGTTCCCAGCAAGTACAGTGTATTGGACTGAAGAGGAGCTACTGATCTTGTCAGTTTCCTAAGCAGAGTTGAACTAGATATGGCCCGTGTATGTAGGAAGCACAGTTCTTTTGTTCTGAGCAAGCTCACTGTTCAGACCCCATAGGAAAAAAAGTAGAGTAGAAGAGTGCTCTTTTCTCAAAAGCGGAGTTTGTTTTTGTAAGGCGAGCTAGCGTTTGTTTCCCAGTCCTAAATGTAGTTGAATCATATGTGGTTATTGGTCCTAGGAGCAAGAGTTGTTTTCTGGTAAGGAAAGTCACTATTGCACTCCCTTTGCCATACACAGGGCAAATAGCACTCGCGTCTCTTCCCAGCAAGTACAGTGTATTCTTCTGAAGAGGAGCTACTGTTCTTGTCAGTTTCCTAAGCAGAGTTAATCTAGATATGGCCCGTGTGTGTAGGAAGCACAGTTCTTTGGTTCTGAGGAAGCTCACTGTTTGGACCCCATAGGAAACACAGTAGAGTAGAAGAGTGCTCTTTTCTCAAAAGCAGAGTGTGTTTCTTGTAAGGCGAGCTACCGTTTGTTTCCCAGTGCTAAATGGAGTTGAATCACATGCAGTTTCAGTCCTACGAGCAAGAGTTGTTTCCAGGTAAGAAGAGTCTCTATTACTTTCCCATTGCCATACACAGTGCAAATAGCTCTCGCGTCTTTTCTCAGCATGTACAGTGTATTGGACTGAAGCGGAGCTACTGTTCTTGTCAGTTTCCTAAGCAGAGTTGAACTAGATATGCCTGTGTGTGTAGGAAGCACAGTTCTTTTGCTCTTAGCAAGCTCACTCTTCGGACCCCATAGAAAACACAGTAGACTAGAAGAGTACTCTTTTCTCAAAAGCAGAGTGTGTTTCTTGTAAGGGGAGCTAGCGTTTGTTTCGCAGTCCTAAATGGAGTTGAATCACATGCAGTTTCTTGTCCTACGAGAAAGAGTTGTTTTCTGGTAAGAAGAGTCACTATTGCACTCCCATTGTCATACACAGGGCAAATAGCACTGGTGTCGGTTCCCAGCATGTACAGTGTATTGGACTGAAGAGGAGCTACTGTTCTTGTCAGTTTCCTAAGCAGAATTTATCTAGATATGGCCCGTGTGTGTAGGAAGCACAGTTCTTTTGTTCTGAGCAAGCTCACTGTTCGGACGCCATAGGAAACACAGTAGAGTAGAAGAGTGCTCTTTTCTCAAAAGCAGAGTGTGTTTCTTGTAAGGCGAGCTGGCGTTTGTTTCCCAGTCCTAAATGAAGTTGAATCACATGCAGTTTCTTGTCCTACGAGCAAGAGTTGTTTTCTGGTAAGGAAAGTCACTATTGTGCTCCCTTTGCCATACACAGTGCAAATAGCACTCGCGTCTGTTCCCAGCAAGTACAGTGTATTGGACTGAAGAGGAGCTACTGTTCTTGTCAGTTTCCTAAGCAGAGTTGAACTAGATATGGCCCGTGTATGTAGAAAGCACAGTTCTTTTGTTCTGAGCAAGCTCACTGTTCTGACCCCATAGGAAAAAAAGTAGAGTAGAAGAGGGCTCTTTTCTCAACAGCAGAGTGTGTTTCTTGTAAGGCAAGCTAGCGTTTGTTTCCCAGTCCTAAAAGGAGTTGAATCACATGCAGTTTTTGGTCCTACGAGCAAGAGTTGTTTTCTGGTAAGGAAAGTCACTATTGCTCTCCCTTTGCCATACACAGTGCAAATAGCACTCGCTTCTGTTACCAGCTAGTACAGTGTATTGGACTGAAGAAGAGCTACTGTTCTTGTCAGTTTCCTAAGTAGAGTTGAACTAGAAATTGTCCGTGTGTGTAGGAAGCACAGTTCTTTTGTTCAAAGCAAGCTCACTGTTCGGACTCCATAGGAAACACATTGGAGTAGAAGAGTGCTCTTTTCTCCGAAGCAGAGTGTGTTTTTGTAAGGCGAGCTAGCGTTTGTTTGCCAGTCCTAAATGGAGTTGATTCACATGCAGTTTCTGGTCGTACAAGCAAGAGTTGTTTTGTGATAAGAAGAGTCACTATTGAGCTCCCATTGTCATACACAGGGCAAATAGCACTAGCGTCTGTTAGCAGCATGTACAGTGTATTGTACTGAAGAGGACCTACTGTTCTTGTCAGTTTCCTAAGAAGAATTGAACTAGACATGGCCCGTGTGTCTAGCAAGCACAGTTCTTTTGTTCTGAGCAAGCTCTCTGTTCTGGCCCTATAGGAAACACAATAGAGTAGAAGAGTGCTCTTTTCTCAAAAGCAGAGTGTGTTTCTTGTAAGGCAAGCTAGTGTTTGTTTCCCAGTCGTAAACTGAGTTGAGTCACATGCAGTTTCTGGTCCTATGAACAAGAGTTGTGTTCTGGTAAGGAAAGTCACAATTGTGCTCCCATTGCCGCACACAGTGCAAATAGCACTCGCGTCTGTTCCCAGCAAGTACAGTGTATTAGACTGAAGAGGAGCTAATGATCTTGTCAGTTTCCTAAGCAGAGTTGAACTATATATGGCCCTTGTGTGTAGGAAGCACAGTTCTTTGTTCTCAGCAAGCTTACTGTTCAGACCCCATAGGAAACACAGTAGAATAGAAGAGTGCTCTTTTCTCAAAAGCTGAGTGTGTTTCTTATAAGGGGAGCTAGTGTTTGTTTCCCATTCAGAAGTGGAGTTGAATCACATGCAGTTTCTGGTCCTACGAGCAAGAGTTTTTTTCTGGTAAGAAGAGTCACTATTGTGCTCCCATTGTCATACACAGGGCAAATAGCACTGGCGTCTTTTCCCAGCATGTACAATGTATTGGACTGAAAAGGATCTACTTTTCTTCTCAGTTTCCTAAGTAGAATTGAACGAGATATGGCCGTGTGTGTAAGAAGCACAGTACTTTTGTTCTGAGCAAGCTGACTGTTCTGGCACTATAGGAAACACAGTACAGTAGAAAACTGCTCTTTTCTCAAAAGCAGAGTTTGTTTCTTGTAAGGCGAGCTAGCGTTTGTTTCCCAGTCCTAAATGGAGTTGAATCACATGCGGTTTTTGGTCCTAGGAGCAAGAGTTGTTTTTTGGTAAGGAAATTCACTATTGCACTCCCTTTGCCATACACAGGGCAAATAGCACTCGCGTCTGTTCCCAGCAAGTACAGTGTATTGTTCTGAAGAGGAGCTACTGTTCTTGTCAGTTTCCTAAGCAGAGTTAATATAGATATGGCCCGTGTGTGTAGGAAGCACAGTTCTTTTGTTCTGAGGAAGCTCACTGTTTGGACCCCATAGGAAACACAGTAGAGTAGAAGAGTGCTCTTTTCTCAAAAGCAGAGTGTGTTTCTTGTAAGGCGAGCTAGCGTTTGTTTCCCAGTCCTAAATGGAGTTGAATCACATGCAGTTTCAGTCCTACAAGCAAGAGTTGTTTCCTGGTAAGAAGAGTCTCTATTACTCTCCCATTGCCATACACAGTGCAAATAGGTCTCGCGTATGTTCTCAGCAAGTACAGTGTATTGGACTGAAGCGGAGCTACTGTTCTTGTCATTTTCCTAAGCAGAGTTGAACTAGATATGCCTGTGTGTGTAGGAAGCACAGTTCTTTTGGTCTGAGGAAGCTCACTGTTCGGACCCCATAGAAAACACAGTAGACTAGAAGAGTACTCTTTTCTCAAAAGCAGAGTGTGTTTCCTGTAAGGCAAGCTAGCATTCGTTTCCCAGTCCTAAATGTAGTTGAATCACATGCAGTTTCTGGTCCTATAAGCAAGAGTTGTTTTCTGGCAAAAGAGTCACTATTGCGCTTCCATTGTCATACACAGGGCTAATAGCACTGGCGTCTCTTCCCAGCATGTACAGTGTATTGTTCTGAGGAGGATCTACTGTTCTTGTCAGTTTCCTAAGCAGAATTGAACTAGATATGGCTGTGTGTGTAGGAAGCACAGTTCTTTTGTTCTGAGCAAGCTCACTGTTCTGGCCCTACAGAAAACACAGTAGAGTAGAAGAGTGCCCTTTTCTCAAAAGCAGAGTGTGTTTCTTGTAAGGCAAGCTAGCGTTTCTTTCCCAGTCCTAAATGGAGTTGAATCACATGCAGTTTCTGGTCCTATGAACAAGAGTTGTTTTCTGGTAAGAAGAGTCACTATTTTGCTCCCATTGTCATACACAGGGCAAATAGCACTGGTGTCTCTTCCCAGCAAGTACAGTGTATTGGACTGAAGAGGATCTACTGTACTTGTCAGTTGCCTAAGCAGAATTGAACTAGATATGGCCGTGTGTTTAAAAAGCACAGTTTTTTTGTTCTGAGCAAGCTCACTCTTCTGGCACTATAGGAAACACATTAGAGTAGAAGAGTGCTCTTTTCTCAAAAGCAGAGTGTGTTTCTTATAAGGCGAGCTACGGTTTGTTTCCAAGTCCTAAATGGAGTTGAATCACATGCAGTTTTTGGTCCTACGAGCAAGAGTTGTTTTCTGGTAAGGAAAGTCACTGTTGCACACCCAATGCCATACACTGTGAAAATAGCACTCGCGTCTGTTCCCAGCAAGTACAGTGTATTGGACTGAAGAGGAGCTACTGTTCTTGTCAGTTTCTTAAGCAGAGTGGAACTAGATATGGCCCGTGTGTGTAGGAAGCACAGTTCTTTTGTTCTGAGCAAGCTCACTGTTAGGACCCCATAGGAAACAAGTATAGTAGAAGAGTGCTCTTTTCTGAAAAGCAGAGTGTGTTTCTTGTGGCGAACTAGCATTTGTTTCTCAGTCCTAAATGGAGATGAATCACATGCAGTTTCTGGTCCTACGAGCAAGAGTTGTTTTCTGGTAAGGAAAGTCACTAATGCGCTCCCTTTGCCATACACAGTGCAAATAGCACTCGCCTCTGTTCCCAGCAAGTACAGTGTATTGGACTGAAGAGGAGCTACAGATCTTGTCAGTTTCCTAAGCAGAGTTGAACTAGATATGGTCCGTGTATGTAGGAAGCACAGTTCTTTTGTTCTGAGCAAGCTCACTGTTCAGACCCCATAGGAAAAATGTAGAGTAGAAGCGTGCTCTTTTCTCAAAAGCAGAGTCTGTTTCTTGTAAGGCGAGTTAGCGTTTATTTCCCAGTCTTAAATGGAGTTGAATCCCATGTAGTTTCTGGTCCTACAAGCAAGAGTTGTTTTCTGGTAAGAAGAGACACTATTGCGCTCCCATTGTCATACACAGTGCAAATAGCACTGGCGTCTGTTCCCAGCTTGTACTGTGTATTGGACTGAAGAGGATTTACTGTTCTTGTCAGTTTCCTAAGCAGAATTGATCTAGATATGGCCCGTGTGTGTAGGAAGCACAGTTCTTTTGTTCTGAGCAAGCTCACTGTTCTGGGCATATAGGAAACACAGTAGAGTAGAAGAGTGCTCTTTTCTCAAAAGCAGAGTCTGTTTCTTGTAAGGCGAGCTAGCATTTATTTCCCAGTTCTAAATGGAGTTGAAGCACATGCAGTTTTCGGTCCTATGAGCAAGAGTTGTGTTCTGGTAAGGAAAGACACTATTGAGTTCCCATTAACATACACAGTACAAATATCACTCGCGTCTGTTCCCAGAAAGTACAGTGTATTGGACTGAAGAGGAGCTACTATTCTTGTCAGTTTCCTAAGCAGAGTTGAATTAGATATGGCCCGTGTGTGTAGGAAGCACAGTTCTTTTGTTCTGAGCAAGCTCACTGTTCGGACCCCATAGGAAACACAGTAGAGTAGAAGAGTGCCCTTTTCTCAAAAGCAGAGTGTGTTTCTTGTAAGGAGAGCTAGTGTTTGTTTCCCATTCAGAAATGGAGGTGAATCCCATGCAGTTTCTGGTCCTACGAGCAAGAGTTGTTTTCTGGTAAGGTAAGTAACTATTGCGCTTCCATTGACATACACAGTGCAAATAGCACACGCGTCTGATCCCAGAAAGTACAGTGTATTGGACTGAAGAGGAGCTACTGATCTTGTCAGTTTCCTAAGCAGAGTTGAACTAGATATGTCCCGTGTGTGTAGGAAGCACAGTTCTTTTGTTCTGAACAAGTCACTGTTCAGAAAACTTCGGAAACACAGTACAGTAGAGTGCTCTTTTCTCAAAAGCAGAGTGTGTTTCTTGTAAGACGAGCTAGCATTTGTTTCCCAGTCCTAAAAGGAGTTGAGACACATGCAGTTTTTGGTCCTACGAGCATGAGTTTTTTTCTGGTAAGGAAAGTCACTATTGCGTTCCCTTTGCCATACACAGTGCAAATAGCACACGCGTCTGTTCCCAGCAAGTACAGTGTATTGGACTGAAGAGGAGCTACTGTTCTTGTCAGTTTTTTAAGCAGAATTTAACTAGATATGGCTGTGTGTGTAGGAAGCACAGTTCTTCTGTTCTGAGCAAGCTCACTGTTCGGACCCCATAGGAAACACAGTAGAGTAGAAGCGTGCTCTTTTCTCAAAAGCAGAGTGTGTTTCTTGTAAGGCGAGCTAGCGTTTGTTTCCAAGTCCTAAATGGAGTTGAATCACAGGCAGTTTTTGGTTTACGAGCAAGAGTTGTTTTCTGGTAAGGAAAGTCACTATTGCGCTCCCATTGCCATACACAGTGCAAATAGCACTCATGTCTGTTCCCAGCAAGTACAGTGTATTGGACTGAAGAGGAGCTACTGATCTTGTCAGTTTCCTTAGCAGAGTTGAACTAGATATGGCCCGTGTATGTAGGAAGCACAGTTCTTTTGTTCTGAGCAAGCTCACTGTTCGGACCCCATAGGAAACACAGTAGAATAGAACAGTGCTCTTTACTCAAAAGCAGAGTGTGTTTCTTCTAAGGCGAGCTAGCATTTGTTTCCCAGTCTTAAATGGAGTTTAATCCCATGTAGTTTCTGGTCCTACAAGCAAGAGTTGTTTTCTGGTAAGAAGAGACACTATTGCGCTCCCATTGTCATACACAGTGCAAATAGCACTCGCGTCTGTTCCCAGCAAGTACAGTGTATTGGACTGAAGAGGAGCTACTGTTTTTGTCAGTTTCCTAAGCAGAGTTGAACTAGATATGGGCAGTGTGTGTAGGAAGCACAGTTCTTTTGTTCTGAGCAAGCTCACTGTTCGGACCCAATAGGAAACACAGTAGAGTAGAAGAGTGCTCTTTTCTCAAAAGCAGAGTGTGTTTCTTGTAAGGAGAGCTAGTGTTTGTTTCCCATTCAGAAATGGAGTTGATTCCCATGCAGTTTCTGGTCCTATGAGCAAGAGTTGTTTTCTGGTAAGAAGAGTCACTATTGCGCTCCCATTGTCATACACAGGGCAAATAGCACACGCGTCTATTCCCAGCATGTATAGTGTATTGGACTGAAGAGGATCTATTGTTCTCGTCAGTTTCCTAAGCAGAATTGAACTAGATATGGCCGTGTGTGTAGGAAGCACAGTTCTTTTGTTCTGAGCATGCTCACTGTTGTGGCCCTATAGGAAACACATTAGAGTAGAAGAGTGCTCTTTTTTCACAATCAGAGTGTGTTTCTTGTAAGGCGAGCTAGCGTTTGTTTCCCAGTCCTAAACGGAGTTGAATCACATGCAATTTCTGGTCCCACGAGCAAGAGTTGTTTTCTGGTAAGGAAAGTCACTATTGCGCTCCCATTCCCATACACTGTGCAAATAGCACTCGCGTCTGTTCCAAGCAAGTAAGGTGTATTGGACTGAAGAGGAGCTACAGTTCTTGTCAGTTTCCTAAGCAGAGTTGAACTAGATATGGCCGTGTGTTTAGGAAGCACAGTTCTTTTGTTCTGAGCAAGCTCACTGTTCTGGCCCTATAGGAAACACATTAGAGTAAATTACTGCTCTTTTCTCAAAAGCAGAGTGTGTTACTTGTAAGGCAAGCTAGCATTTGTTTCCCAGTCCTAAATGGAGTTGAATCACATGTAGTTTTTGTTCCTACAAGAAAGAGTTGTTTTCTGGTAAGGAAAGTCACTATTGCGCTCCCATTGCCATACAGAGTGCAAATAGCACTCGCGTCTGTTCCCAGCAAGTACAGTGTATTGGACTGAAGAGGAGCAACTGTTCTGGTCAGTTTCCTAAGAAGAGTTGAACTAGATATGGCCCGTGTATGTAGGAAGCACAGTTCTTTGTTCTGAGCAAGCTCACTGTTCGGATTCCATAGGAAAGAGTGTAGAGTAGAAGAGTGCTCTTTTCTGAAAAGCAGAGTCTGTTTCTTGTAAGCCGAGCTAGTGTTTGTTTCCCAGTCAGAAATGGAGTTGAATCACATGCAGTTTCTGGTCCTAGGAGCAAGAGTGGTTTTCTGGTAAGGAATCACTATTGCGCTCCCATTGCCATACACAGTGCAAATAGCACTCGCGTCTGTTCCCAGCAAGTACAGTGTATTGGACTGAAGAGGAGCTACTGTTCTTGTCAGTTTGCTAAGCAGAGTTGAACTAGATACGGCCAGGGTGTGTAGGAAGCACAGTTCTTTTTTTTGAGCAAGCTCACTGTTCTGGTCCCATAGGAAAAACAGTAGAGTAGAAGAGTGCTCTTTTCTCAAAAGCAGAGTGTGTTTCTTCTAAGGCGAGTTAGCGTTTGTTTCCCAGTCTTAAATGGAGTTGAATCCCATGCAGTTTCTGGTCCTACAAGCAAGAGTTGTTTTCTGGTAAGAAGAGACACTATTGCGCTCCCATTGTCATACACAGTGCAAATAGCACTGGCGTCTGTTCCCAGCTTGTACTGTGTATTGGACTGAAGAGGATCTACTGTTCTTGTCAGTTTCCTAAGAGAATTGATCTAGATATGGCCGTGTGTGTAGGAAGCACAGTTCTTTTGTTCTGAGCAAGCTCACTGTTCTGGCCATATAGGAAACACAGCAGAGTAGAAGAGTGCTCTTTTCTGAAAAGCAGAGTCTGTTTCTTGTAAGGCGAGCTAGCGTTTATTTCCCAGTTCTAAATAGAGTTGAAGCACATGCAGTTTTCGGTCCTGCGAGCAAGAGTTGTGTTCTGGTAAGGAAAGTCACTATTGAGTTCCCATTAACATACACAGTGCAAATATCACTCGCGTCTGTTCCCAGCAAGTACAGTGTATTGGACTGAAGAGGAGCTACTGTTCTTGTCAGTTTCTTAAGCAGAGTTGAATTAGATATGACCCGTGTGTGTAGGAAGCACAGTTTTTTTGTTCTGAGCAAGCTCACTGTTCGGACCCCATAGGAAACACAGTAGCGTAGAAGAGTGCACTTTTCTCAAAAGCAGAGTGTGTTTCTTGTAAGGAGAGCTAGTGTTTGTTTCCCAGTCAGAAATGGAGTTGAATCCCATGCAGTGTCTGGTCCTACGAGCAAGAGTTGTTTTCTGGTAAGAAAAGTAACTATTGCGCTTCCATTGACATACACAGTGCAAATAGCACACGCGTCTGTTCCCAGAAAGTACAGTGTATTGGACTGAAGAGGAGCTACTGATCTTGTCAGTTTCCTAAGCAGAGTTGAACTAGATATGGCCCGTGTGTGTAGGAAGCACAGTTCTTTTGTTCTGAACAAGTCACTGTTCGGAAAACGTAGGAAACACAGTACAGTAGAGTGCTCTTTTCTCAAAAGCAGAGTGTGTTTCTTGTAAGGCGAGCTAGCATTTGTTTCCCAGTCCTAAAAGGAGTTGAGACACATGCAGTTTTTGGTCCTACGAGCATGAGATTTTTCTGGTAAGGAAAGTCTCTATTGCGTTCCCTTTGCCATACACAGTGCAAATAGCACTCGCATCTATTCACAGCAAGTACAGTGTATTGGACTGAAGAGGAGCTGTTTTCTTGTCAGTTTCCTAAGCAGAGTTGAATTAGATATGGCCCGTGTGTGTAGGAAGCACAGTTCTTTTGTTCTGAGCAAGCTCACTCTTCAGACTCCATAGGAAACACAGTAGAGTAGAAGAGTGCTCTTTTCTCAAAGCAGAGTGTGTTTCTTGTAAGGAGACCTAGTGTTTGTTTCCCAGTCAGAAATGGAGTTGAATCCCATGCAGTTTCTAGTCCTACGAGCAAGAGTTGTTTTCTGGTAAGAAGAGTCACTATTGCGCTCCCATTGTCATACACAGGGCAAATAGCACACGCGTCTGTTCCCAGCAAGTACAGTGTATTGGACTGAAGAGGAGCTACTGTTCTTGTCAGTTTTTTAAGCAGAATTTAACTAGATATGGCCGTGTGTGTAGGAAGCACAGTTCTTCTGTTCTGAGCAAGCTCACTGTTCGGACCCCATAGGAAACACAGTAGAGTAGAAGAATGCTCTTTTCTCAAAAGCAGAGTGTGTTTCTTGTAAGGCGAGCTAGCGTTTATTTTCCAGTTCTAAATGGAGTTGACACATGCAGTTTTTGGTCCTACGAGCAAGAGTTGTTTTCTGGTAAGGAAAGTCACTATTGTGCTCCCATTGCCTTACACAGTGCAAATAGCACTCGCGTCTGTTCACAGCAAGTACAGTGTATTGGACTGAAGAGGAGCTCTTTTCTTGTCAGTTTCCTAAGCAGAGTTGAACTAGATATGGCCCGTTTATGTAGGAAGCACAGTTCTTTTGTTCAAAGCAAGCTCACAATTCAGACTCCATAGGAAACACAGTAGAGTACAAGAGTGCTCTGTTCTCAAAAGCAGAGTGTGTTTCTTTTAAGGCGAGCTAGTGTTTGTTTCCCAGTCCTAAATGGAGTTGAATCACATGCAGTTTTTGGTTTACGAGCAACAGTTGTTTTCTGGTAAGGAAAGTCACTATTGCGCTCCCATTGCCATACACAGTGCAAATAGCACTCACGTCTGTTCCCAGCAAGTACAGTGTATTGGACTGAAGAGGAGCTACTGATCTTGTCAGTTTCCTAAGCAGAGTTGAACTAGATATGGCCCGTGTATGTAGGAAGCACAGTTCTTTTGTTCTGAGCAAGCTCACTGTTCAGACCCCATAGGAAAAAAAGTAGAGTAGAAGAGTGCTCTTTTCTCAAAAGCGGAGTTTGTTTCTTGTAAGGCGAGCTAGCGTTTGTTTCCCAGTCCTAAATGGAGTTGAATGATATGCGGTTATTGGTCCTAGGAGCAAGAGTTGTTTTCTGGTAAGGAAAGTCACTATTGCACTCCCTTTGCCATACACAGGGCAAATAGCACTCGCGTCTGTTCCCAGCAAGTACAGTGTATTCTTCTGAAAAGGAGCTACTGTACTTGTCAGTTTCCTAAGCGGAGTTAATCTAGATATGGCCCGTGTGTGTAGGAAGCACAGTTCCTTTGTTCTGAGGAAGCTCACTGTTTGGACCCCATAGGAAACACAGTAGAGTAGAAGAGTGCTCTTTTCTCAAAAGCAGAGTGTGTTTCTTGTAAGGCGAGCTACCGTTTGTTTCCCAGTCCTAAATGGAGTTGAATCACATGCAGTTTCAGTCCTATGAGCAAGAGTTGTTTCCAGGTAAGAAGAGTCTCTATTACTTTCCCATTGCCATACACAGTGCAAATAGCTCTCGCGT
>NW_026736975.1:0-54000 GCF_949786415.1 Peromyscus eremicus | reverse complement strand
TGCAGTGGAATAACATGCAGTTTCTGGTCCTACGAGCAAGAGTTGTTTTCTGGTAAGGAAAGTCACTATTGCGCTCCCATTGCCATACACAGTGCAAATAGCCCTCCCGTCTGTTCCCAGCAAGTACAGTGTATTGGACTGAAGAGGAGCTACTGTTCTTCTCAGTTTCCTAAGCAGAGTTGAACTAGATATGGCCCGTGTGTAGGAAGCACAGTTCTTTTTTTCTGAGCAAGCTCACTGTTCTGGCCCTATAGGAAACACAGTAGAGTAAAAGAGTGCTCTTTTCTCAAAAGCAGAGTGTGCTTAATGTAAGGCGAGCTAGCATTTGTTTCACAGTCCTAAATGGAGTTGAATCACATGCAGTTTCTGCTCCTAAGAGCAAGAGTTGTTTTCTGGTAAGGAAAGTCACTATTGCGCTCGAATTGCCATACACAGGACAAATAGCACTGGCGTCTGTTCCCAGCAAGTACCGTGTATTGGACTGAAGAGGATCTACTGTTCTTGTCAGGTTCCTAAGCAGAATTGAACTAGATATGGCCGTGGGTGTAGGAAGCACAGTTCTTTTGTTCTGAGCAAGCTCACTGTTCGGACACCCTAAGAAACACAGTAGAGTAGAAGAGTGCTCTTTTCTCTAAAGCAGAGTGTGTTTCTTGTAAGGCGAGATAGCGTTTGTTTCCCAGTCCTAAATGGAGTTGAATCACATGCAGTTTCTGGTCCTAAGAGCAAGAGTTGTTTTCTGGTAAGGAAAGTCACTATTGCGCTCCCATTGCCCTACACAAGGCAAATAGCACTCGCGTCTTTTCCCAGCAAGTACAGTGTATTGGACTGAATAGGAGCTACTGTTCTTGTCAGTTTCCTAAGCAGAGTTGAACTAGATATGGTCCGTGTGTGCAGGAAGCACAGTTCTTTTGTTCTGTGCAAGCTCACTGTTTGGAACCCATAGGAAACACAGTAGAGTAGAAGAGTGCTCTTTTCTCTAAAGCAGAGTTTGTTTCTTGCAAGGCGAGCTAGCGTTTGTTTCCCAGTCCTAAATGGTGTGGAATCACATGCAGTTTCAGGTCCTATGAGCAAGAGTTGATTTCTGGTAAGGAAAGTCACTATTGTGCTCCCATTGCCATACACAGTGCAAATAGCCCTCCTGTCTGTTCCCAGCAAGTACAGTGTATTGGACTGAAGAGGAGCTACTGTTCTTCTCAGTTTCCTAAGCAGAGTTGAACTAGATATGGCGCGTGTGTGTAGGAAACACAGTTCTTTTGTTCTGAGCAAGCTCACTGTTCGGACCCATAGGAAACACAGTAGAGTAGAAGAGTGCTCTTTTCTCAAAAGCAGAGTGTTTTTCATGTAAGGCGAGCTGGCATTTGTTTCCCAGTCCTAAATGGAGTTGAGTCACATGCAGTTTTTTGTCCTACAAGCAAGAGTTGTTTTCTGGTAAAATAAGTCATTATTGGGCTCCAATTTCCATACACAGTGCAAATAGCACTCGCGTCTGTTCCCCGCAAGTACGTTGTATTGGACTGAATAGGAGCTACTGTTCTTGTGAGTTTCCTAAGCAGAGTTGAACTAGATATGGCCCGTGTGTGTAGGAAGCACAGTTTTTTTTCTGAGCAAGCTCACTGTTCTGGCCCTATAGGAAACACAGTAGAGTAGAAGAGTGCTCTTTTCTCTAAAGCAGAGTGTGTTTCTTGTAAGGCGAGCTATTGTTTGTTTCCCAGTCCTAAATGGAGTTGAATCACATGCAGTTTCTGGTCCTACGAGCAAGAGTTGTTTTATGGTAAGAAGAGTCACTATTGTGCTCCAATTGCCATATACAGAACAAATAGCACTGGAGTCTGTTCCCAGCAAGTACAGTGTATTGGACTGAAGAGGATCTCCTGATCATTCAGGTTCCTAAGCAGAATTGAACTAGATAAGGCCGTGTGTGTAGGAAGCACAGTTCATTTGTTCTGAGCAAGCCCACTGTTCGGACCCTATAGGAAACACAGTAGAGTAGAAGAGTGCGCTTTTCTCGAAAGCAGAGTGTGTTTCTTGTAAGGCGAGCTAGCGTTTGTTTCCCAGTCCTAAATGGAGTTGAATCACATGCAGTTTCTGGTCCTATGAGAAAGAGTTGTTTTCTGGTAAGGAAAGTCACTACTGCGCTCCCATTGCATACACAGTGCAAATAGCACTCGCGTCTGTTCCCCGCAAGTAAAGTGTATTGGACTGAAGAGGAGCTACTGTTCTTGTGAGTTTCCTAAGCAGAGTTGAACTAGGTGTGACGGTGTGTGTAGGAAGCACGTTTTTTTGGTTCTGAGCAAGCTCACTGTTCGGACCTCATAGGAAACACAGTAGAGTAAAAGAGTGCTCTTTTCTCTAAAGCAGAGTGTGTTTCTTGTAAGGCGAGCTAGCGTTTGTTTCCCAGTCCTAAATGCAGTGGAATAACATGCAGTTTCTGGTCCTACGAGCAAGAGTTGTTTTCTGGTAAGGAAAGTCACTATTGCGCTCCCATTGCCATACACAGTGCAAATAGCCCTCCCGTCTGTTCCCAGCAAGTACAGTGTATTGGACTGAAGAGGAGCTACTGTTCTTCTCAGTTTCCTAAGCAGAGTTGAACTAGATATGGCCCGTGTGTAGGAAGCACAGTTCTTTTTTTCTGAGCAAGCTCACTGTTCTGGCCCTATAGGAAACACAGTAGAGTAAAAGAGTGCTCTTTTCTCAAAAGCAGAGTGTGCTTAATGTAAGGCGAGCTAGCATTTGTTTCACAGTCCTAAATGGAGTTGAATCACATGCAGTTTCTGCTCCTAAGAGCAAGAGTTGTTTTCTGGTAAGGAAAGTCACTATTGCGCTCGAATTGCCATACACAGGACAAATAGCACTGGCGTCTGTTCCCAGCAAGTACCGTGTATTGGACTGAAGAGGATCTACTGTTCTTGTCAGGTTCCTAAGCAGAATTGAACTAGATATGGCCGTGGGTGTAGGAAGCACAGTTCTTTTGTTCTGAGCAAGCTCACTGTTCGGACACCCTAAGAAACACAGTAGAGTAGAAGAGTGCTCTTTTCTCTAAAGCAGAGTGTGTTTCTTGTAAGGCGAGATAGCGTTTGTTTCCCAGTCCTAAATGGAGTTGAATCACATGCAGTTTCTGGTCCTAAGAGCAAGAGTTGTTTTCTGGTAAGGAAAGTCACTATTGCGCTCCCATTGCCCTACACAAGGCAAATAGCACTCGCGTCTTTTCCCAGCAAGTACAGTGTATTGGACTGAATAGGAGCTACTGTTCTTGTCAGTTTCCTAAGCAGAGTTGAACTAGATATGGTCCGTGTGTGCAGGAAGCACAGTTCTTTTGTTCTGTGCAAGCTCACTGTTTGGAACCCATAGGAAACACAGTAGAGTAGAAGAGTGCTCTTTTCTCTAAAGCAGAGTTTGTTTCTTGCAAGGCGAGCTAGCGTTTGTTTCCCAGTCCTAAATGGTGTGGAATCACATGCAGTTTCAGGTCCTATGAGCAAGAGTTGATTTCTGGTAAGGAAAGTCACTATTGTGCTCCCATTGCCATACACAGTGCAAATAGCCCTCCTGTCTGTTCCCAGCAAGTACAGTGTATTGGACTGAAGAGGAGCTACTGTTCTTCTCAGTTTCCTAAGCAGAGTTGAACTAGATATGGCGCGTGTGTGTAGGAAACACAGTTCTTTTGTTCTGAGCAAGCTCACTGTTCGGACCCATAGGAAACACAGTAGAGTAGAAGAGTGCTCTTTTCTCTAAAGCAGAGTGTGTTTCATGTAAGGCGAGCTAGCATTTGTTTCCCAGTCCTAAATGGAGTTGAATCACATGCAGTTTCTTGTCCTACGAGCAAGAGTTGTTTTCTGGTAAGGAAAGTCACTATTGCGCTCACATTGCCATACACAGTGCAAATAGCACTCGCATCTGTTCCCAGCAAGTACAGTGTATCGGACTGAAGAGGAGCTACTGTTCTTGTCAATTTCCTAAGCAGAGTTGAACTAGATATGGCCCGTGTGTCTAGGAAGCACAGTTCTTATGTTCTGAGCAAGCTCACCGTTCTGGCCCTATAGGAAACACAGTAGAGTAGAAGAGTGCTCTTTTCTCAAAAGCAGAGTGTGTTTCATGTAAAGCGAGCTAGAGTTTGTTTCCCAGTCCTAAATGGAGTTGATTCACATGCAGTTTCTGGTCCTACAAGCAAGAGTTGTTTTCTGCTAAGAAGAGACACTATTGCGCTGCCATTGCCTTACACAGGACAAATAGCACTGGCGTCTGTTCCCAGCAAGTACAGTGTATTGGACTGAAGAGGATCTACTGTTCTTGTCAGGTTCCTAAGCAGAATTGAACTAGATATGGCCTTGGGTGTAGGAAGCACAGTTCTTTTGTTCTGAGTAAGCTCACTGCTTGGACCCCATAGGAAACACAGTAGAGTAGAAGAGTGCTATTTTCTCAAAAGCAGAGTGTGTTTCTTGTAAAGCGAGTTAGAGTTTGTTTCCCAGTCCTAAATGGAGTTGAATCACATGCAGTTTCTGTTCCACGAGCAAGAGTTGTTTTCTGGTAAGAAGAGTCACTATTGCGCTGCCATTGCCATACACAGGACAAATAGCACTGTCGTCTGTTCCCAGCAAGTACAGTGTTTTGGACTGAAGAGGATCTACTGTTCTTGTCAAGTTCCTAAGAAGACTTGAACTAGATATGGCCCTGTGTGTAGGAAGCACAGTTTTTTTTTTCTGAGCAAGCTCACTGTTCTGGCCCTATAGGAAACACAGTAGAGTAGAAGAGTGCTCTTTTCTCTAAGGCAGAGTGTGTTTCTTGTAAGGCGAGTTATCGTTTGTTTCCCAGTCCTAAATGGAGTTGAGTCACATGTAGTTTCTGGTCCTACCAGCAAGAGTTGTTTTATGGTAAGAAGAGTCACTATTGCACTGCCATTGCCATATACAGGACAAATAGCACTGGCGTCTGTTCCCAGCAAGTACAGTGTATTGGACTGAAGAGGATCTACTGTTCTTGTCAGGTTCCTAAGCACAATTGAACTAGATATGGCCGTGCGTGTAGGAAGCACAGTTCTTTTGTTCTGAGCAAGCTCACTGTTCGGACCCAATAGGAAACACAGTAGTGTAGAAGAGTGCTCTTTTCTCAAAAGCAGAGTGTGTTTCTTGTAAGGCGAGCTAGCGTTTGTATCCTAGTCCTAAATGGAGTTGAATCACATGCAGTTTCAGGTCCTACGATCAAGAGTTCTTTTCTGGTAAGGAAAGTCACATTGCGCTCCCATTGCCATACACAGTGCAAATCGCATTCGCGTCTGTTCCCAGAAAGTACAGTGTATTGGACTGGATAGGTGCTACTGTTCTTGTCAGTTTCCTAAGCAGAGTTGAACTAGATATGATCCGTGTTTGTAGGAAGCACAGTTCTTTTGTTCTTTGCAAGCTCACTGTTTGGACCCCATAGGAAACACAGTAGAGTAGAAGAGTGCTCTTTTCTCTAAAGCAGAGTGTATTTCTTGTAAGGCGTGCTAGCGTTTGTTTTGCATTCCTAAATGGAGTTGAATCCCATGCAGTTTCTGGTACTATGAGCAAGAGTTGTTTTATGGTAAGAAGAATCACTATTGCACTGCCAATGCCATACACAGGACAAATAGCACTGGCATCTGTTAGCAGCAAGTACAGTGTTTTGGGCTGAAGAGGCGCTACTGTTCTTCTCAGTTTCCTAAGCAGAGTTGAACTACATATGGCCCGTGTGTGTAGGAAGCACAGTTCTTTTTTTCTGAGCAAGCTCACTGTTCTGGCCCTATAGGAAACACAGTAGAGTAGAAGAGTGCTCTTTTCTCAAAAGCAGAGTGTGTTTCTTGTAAAGCGAGCTAGAGTTTGTTTCCCAGTCCTAAATGGAGTTGAATCACATGCAGTTTCTGGTCCACGAGCAAGAGTTGTTTTCTGGTAAGGAGAGTCACTATTGTGCTGCCATTGCCATACACAGGACAAATAGCACTGGCGTCTGTTCCCAGCAAGTACAGTGTTTTGGACTGAAGAGGATCTACTGTTCTTGTCAGGTTCCTAAGCAGACTTGAACTAGATATGGCCGTGTGTGTAGGAATCACAGTTTTTTTGTACTGAGCAAGCTCACTTTTCGGAACACATAGGAAACACAGTAGAGTAGAAGAGTGCTCTTTTCTCAAAAGCAGAGTGTGTTTCTTGGAAGTCGAGCTAGCGTTTGTTTCCCAGTCCTAAATGGTGTTGAGTCACATGCAGTTTTTTGTCCTACAAGCAAGAGTTGTTTTCTGGTAAGATAAGTCATTATTGGGCTCCAATTTCGATACACAGTGCAAATAGCACTCGCGACTGTTCCCCGCAAGTACGTTGTATTGGGCTGAATAGGAGCTACTGTTCTTGTCAGTTTACTAAGCAAAGTTGAACTAGATATGACACATGTGTGTAGGAAGCACAGTTCTTTGGTTCTGAGCAAGCTCACTGTTTGGACCTCATAGGAAACACAGTAGAGTAGAAGAGTGCTCTTTTCTCAAAAGCAGAGTGTGTTTCATGTAAGGCGAGCTAGCATTTGTTTCTCAGTCCTAAATGGAGTTGAATCACATGCAGTTTCTGGTCCTACGAGCAAGAGTTGTTTTCTGGTAAGACAAGTCACTATTGCGCTCCCATTGTCATACACAGGACAAAGAGCAGTGTTGTCTGTTCCCAGCAGTACAGTGTAGTGGACTGAAGAGGATCTACTGTTCTTGTCAGGTTCCTAAGCAGAATTGAACTAGGTGTGTCGGTGTGTGTAGGAAGCACATTTTTTTTTGTTCTGAGCAAGCTCACTGTTCGGACCTCATAGGAAACACAGTAGAGTAGAAGAGTGCTCTATAATCAAAAGCAGAGTGTGTTTCTTGTAAGGCGAGCTAGAGTTTGTTTCCTAGTCCTAAATGGAGTTCAATCACATCCAGTTTCCGGTCCTATGAGCAAGAGTTGTTTTCTGGTAAGGAAAGTTACTATTGTGCTCCCATTGCCGTACACAGTGCAAATAGCACTCGCGTCTGTTCCCAGCAAGTACAGTGTATTGGACTGAATAGGAGCTACTGTTCTTGTCAGTTTCCTAAGCAGAGTTGAACTAGATATGGTCGGTGTGTGTAGGAAGCACAGTTCTTTTGTTCTGAGCAAGCTCACTGTTTGGACCCCATAGGAAACACAGTAGAGTAGAAGAGTGCTCTTTTCTCAAAAGCAGAGTGTGTTTCTTGTAAGGAGAGCTAGCGTTTGTTTCCCAGTCCTAAATGGAGTTGAATCCCATGCAGTTTCTGGTCCTATGAGCAGGAGTTGTTTTCTGGTAAGAATAGTCAATATTGCGCTGCCATTGCCCTACACAGGACAAATAGCACTGGAGTCTGTTCCCAGCAAGTACAGTGTATTGGACTGAAGAGGATCTACTGTTCTTGTCAGGTTCCTAAGCAGAGTTGAACTAGATATGGCCCGTGTGTGTAGGAAACAGAGTTCTTTTGTTCTGAGCAAGCTCACTGTTCAGACCCCATAGGAAACACAGTAGAGTAGAAGAGTGCTCTTTTCTCTAAAGCAGAGTGTGTTTCTTGTAAGGCGAGCTAGCGTTTGTTTCCCAGTCCTAAATGCAGTGGAATAACATGCAGTTTCTGGTCCTACGAGCAAGAGTTGTTTTCTGGTAAGGAAAGTCACTATTGCGCTCCCATTGCCATACACAGTGCAAATAGCCCTCCCGTCTGTTCCCAGCAAGTACAGTGTATTGGACTGAAGAGGAGCTACTGTTCTTCTCAGTTTCCTAAGCAGAGTTGAACCAGATGTGGCCCGTGTGTGTAGGAAGCACAGTTCTTTTTTTCTGAGCAAGCTCACTGTTCTGGCCCTATAGGAAACACAGTGGAGTAGAAGAGTGCTCTTTTCTCTAAAGCAGAGTGTGTTTCTTGTAAGGTGAGCTAGCTTTTGTTTCCCAGTCCTAAATGGAGTTGAATCACATGCAGTTTCTGGTCCTACAAGCAAGAGTAGTTTTATGGTAAGAAGAGTCACTATTGCTCTGGAATTGCCATACACAGGACAAATAGCACTGGCATCTGTTCCCAGCAAGGACAGTGTATTGGACTGAAGAGGATTTACTGTTCTTGTCAGGTTCCTAAGCAGAATTGAACTAGATATGGCCGTCGGTGTAGGAAGCACAGTTCTTTTGTTCTGAGCAAGCTCACTGTTCGGACTCCATAAGAAACACAGTAGAGTAGAAGAGTGCTCTTTTCTCAAAAGCAGAGTGTGTTTCTTGAAAACGAGCTAGCATTTGTTTCCCAGTCCAAAATGGAGTTGAATCACATGCAGTTTCTGGTCCTACGAGCAAGAGTTGTTTTCTGGTAAGGAAAGTCATGATTGCGCTCTCCTTGCCATACACAGTGCAAATATCTCTCGCGTCTGTTCCCAGCAAGTACAGTGTATCAGACTGAAGAGAGGCTACTGTTCTTGTCAGTTTCCTAAGCAGAGTTGAACTAGATATGGCCCGTGCGTGTAGGAAGCGCAGTTCTTTTGTTCTGAGCAAGCTCACTGTTCTTGCCCTATAGGAAACACAGTAGAGTAGAAGAGTGCTCTTTTCAAAAAAGCAGAGTGTGTTTTTGTAAGGCGAGCTAGCGTTTGTTTCCTAGTCCTAAATGGAGTTGAATCACATGCAGTTTCTGGTCCTACGAACAAGAGTTGTTTTCTGGTAAGGAAGTAACTATTGCGCTCCCATTGCCCTACACAAGGCACATAGCTCTCGCGTCTTTTCCCAGCAAGTACAGTGTATTGGACTGAATAGGAGCTACTGTTCTTGTCAGTTTCCTAAGCAGTGTTGAACTAGATATGGTCCGTGTGTGTAGGAAGCACAGTTCTTTTGTTCTGAGCAAGCTCACTGTTTGGACCCCATAGGAAACACAGTAAAGTAGAAGAGTGCTCTTTTCTCTAAAGCAGAGTGTGTTTCTTGTAAGGCGAGCTAGCGTTTGTTTCCCAGTCCTAAATGGAGTGGAATCACATGCAGTTTCTGGTCCTAAGAGAAAGAGTTGTTTTCTGGTAAGGAAAGTCACTATTGCACTCCCATTGCCATACACAGTGCAAATAGCCCTCCCGTCTGTTCCCAGCATTACAGTGTATTGGACTGAGGAGGAGCTACTGTTCTTCTCAGTTTCCTAAGCAGAGTTGAACTAGATATGGCCCGTGTGTGTAGGAAGCACAGTTCTTTTTTTCTGAGCAAGCTCACTGTTCTGGCCCTATAGGAAACACAGTAGAGTAGAAGAGTGCTCTTTTCTCTAAAGCAGAGTGAGTTTCTTGTAAGGCGAGCTAGCGTTTTTTTCCCAGTCCTAAATGGAGTTGAATCACATGCAGTTTCTGGTCCTACGAGCAAGGGTTGTTTTATGGTAAGAAGAGTCACTATTGCGCTGCCATTGCCATACACAGGACAAATAGCCCTGGCGTCTGTTCCCAGCAAGTACAGTGTATTGGACTGAAGAGGATTTACTGTTCTTGTCAGGTTCCTAAGCAGAATTGAACAAGATATGGCCCGTGTGTGTAGGAATCACAGTTCTTATGTTCTGAGCAAGCTCACTGTTCTGGCCCTATAGGAAACACAGTAGAGTAGAAGAGTGCTCTTTTCTCAAAAGCAGAGTGTGTTCCATGTCAGGCGAGGTAGCATTTGTTTCCCAGTCCTAAATGGTGTTATCACATGCAGTTTCTGGTCCTAAGAGCAAGAGTTGTTTTCTGGTAAGGAAAGTCACTATTGCGTTCCCATTGCCATACACAGTTCAAATAGCACTCGCGTCTGTTCCCAGCAAGTACAGTGTATCAGACTGAAGAGGAGCTACTGTTCTTGTCAGTTTCCTAAGCAGAGTGGAACTGGATATGGCCCGTGTGTCTAGGAAGCATAGTACTTATGTTCTGAGCAAGTTCACTGTTCTGGCCCTATAGGAAACACAGTAGAGTAGAAGAGTTCTCTTTTCTAAAAAGCGAAGTGTGTTTTTGTAAGGCGAGCTAGCGTTTGATTTCTAGTCCTAAATGGAGTTGAATCACATGCAGTTTCTGGTCCTATGAACAAGAGTTGTTTTCTGGTAAGGAAAGTCACTCCTGCGCTCCCATTGCCCTACACAAGGCAAATAGCACTAGCGTCTTTTCCCAGCAAGTACAGTGTATTGGACTGAATAGGAGCTACTGTTTTGTCAGTTTACTAAGCAGAGTTGAACTAGATATGGTCCGTGTGTGTAGGAAGAACAGTTCTTTTATTCTGAGCAAGCTCACTGTTTGGACCCCATAGGAAACACAGTAGAGTAGAAGAGTGCTCTTTTCTCTAAATCAGAGTGTGTTTCTTGGAATTCGAGCGAGCGTTTGATTCCCAGTCCTAAATGGAGTTGAGTCACATGCAGTTTTTTGTCCTACGAGCAAGAGTTGTTTTCTGGTAAGACAAGTCACTATTGTGCTCCAACTGCCATACACAGTGCAAATAGCACTCGTGTCTGTTCCCCACAAGTAGAGTGTATTGGACTGAAGAGGATATACTGTTCTTGTCAGTTTCCTAAGCAGAGTTGAACTAGATATGGCCCGTGTGTGTAGAAATTACAGTTCTTTTGTTCTGAGCAAGTCACTGTTCGTACCCCATAGGAAACACAGTAGAGTAGAAGAGTGCTCTTTTCTCTAAAGCAGATTGTGTTTCTTGTAAGGCGAGCTAGTGTTTTTTTCCCAGTCCTAAATGGAGTTGAATCACATGCAGTTTCTAGTCCTACGAGCAAGAGTTGTTTTATGGCAAGAAGAGTCACTATTGCGCTGCCATTGCCATACACAGGACAAATAGCACTGGCGTCTGTTCCCAGCAAGTACAGAGTATCGGACTGAAGAGGATCTACTGTTCTTCTCAGGTTCCTAAGCAGAATTGAACTAGATATGGCCGTGTGTGTAGGAAGCACAGTTCTTTTGTTCTGAGCAAGCTCACTGTTTGGACCTAATAGGAAACACAGTAGAGTAGAAGAGTGCTCTAGTCTCAAAAGCAGAGTGTGTTTCCTGTAAGGGGAGCTAGCGGTTGTTTACCAGTCCTAAATGGAGTTGAATCACATGCAGTTTCTGGTCCTGAGAACAAGAGTTGTTTTCTAGTAAGGAAAGTCACTATTGCGCTCCCCTTGGCATACACAGTGCAAATAGCTCTCGCGTCTGTTCCCAGCAAATACAGTGTATCGGATTGAAGAGGAGCTACTGTTCTTGTCAGTTTCATAAGCAGAGTGGAACTAGATATGGCCCTTGTGTAGGAAGCACAGTTCTTTGGTTCTTAGCAAGCTCACTGTTCTGGCCCCATAGGAAACACAGTAGAGTAGAAGAGTACTCTTTACTCAAAAGCAGAGTGAGTTTCATGTAAGGCGAGCTAGCATTTGTTTCCCAGTCCTAAATGGAGTTGAATCACATGCAGTTTCTGGTCCTATGAGCAAGAGTTGTTTTCTGGTAAGGAAAGTAACTATTGAGCTCCCATTGCCATACACAGTGCAAATAGCACTCGCGTCTGTTCCCTGCAAATACAGTGTATCGGACTGAAGAGGAGCTACTGTTCTTGTGAGTTTCCTAAGCAGAGTTGAACTAGATATGTTCGGTGTGTGTAGGAAGCACAGTTCTTTTTTTCTGAGCAAGCTCACTGTTCTGGCCCTATAGGAAACACAGTAGAGTAGAAGAGTGCTCTTTTCTCTAAAGCAGAGTGTGTTTCTTGTAAGGTGAGCTAGCTTTTGTTTCCCAGTCCTAAATGGAGTTGAATCACATGCAGTTTCTGGTCCTACGAGCAAGAGTAGTTTTATGGTAAGAAGAGTCACTATTGCGCTGGAATTGCCATACACAGGACAAATAGCACTGGCGTCTGTTCCCAGCAAGTACAGTGTATTGAACTGAAGAGGATTTACTGTTCTTGTCAGGTTCCTAAGCAGAATTGAACTAGATATGGCCGTCGGTGTAGGAAGCACAGTTCTTTTGTTCTGAGCAAGCTCACTGTTCGGACACCATAAGAAACACAGTAGAGTAGAAGAGTGCTCTTTTCTCAAAAGCAGAGTGTGTTTTTGTAAGGCGAGCTAGCATTTGTTTCCTAGTCCTAAATGGAGTTGAATCACACGCAGTTTCTGGTCCTACGAACAAGAGTTGTTTTCTGGTAAGACAAGTCACTATTGCGCTCCCATTGCCCTACACAAGGCAAATAGCACTCGTGTCTTTTCCCAGCAAGTACAGTGTATTGGACTGAATAGGAGCTACTGTTCTTGTCAGTTTCCTAAGCAGAGTTGAACTAGATATGGCCCGTGTGTGTAGAAATTACAGTTCTTTTGTTCTGAGCAAGCTCACTGTTCGTACCCCATAGGAAACACAGTTGAGTAGAAGAGTGCTCTTTTCTCAAAAGCAGAGTGTGTTTCATGTAAGGCGAGCTAACATTTGTTTCCCAGTCCTAAATGGAGTTGAATCACATACAGTTTCTGGTCCTATGAGCAAGAGTTGTTTTCTGGTAAGGAAAGTCACTATTGCGCTCCCATTGCCATACACAGTGCAAATAGCACTTGCGTCTGTTCCCAGCAAGTACAGTGTATCGGACTGAAGAGGAGCTACTGTTCTTGTCAGTTTCCTAAGCAGAGTTGAACTAGTTATGGCCCGTGTGTAGGAAGCACAGTTCTTTAGTTCTGAGCAAGCTCACTGTTCTGGCCCTATAGGAAACACAGTAGAGTAGAAGAGTGCTCTTTTCTCTAAAGCAGAGTGTGTTTCTTGTAAGGCGAGCTAGCGTTTGTTTCCCAGTCCTAAATGGAGTTGAATCACATGCAGTTTCTAGTCCTACGAGCAAGAGTTGTTTTATGGTAAGAAGAGTCACTATTGCGCTGCCATTGCCATACACAGGACAAATAGCACTGGCGTCTGTTCCCAGCAAGTACAGTGTATCGGACTGAAGAGGATCTACTGTTCTTCTCAGGTACCTAAGCAGAATTGAACTAGATATGGCCGTCGGTGTAGGAAGCACAGTTCTTTTGTTCTGAGCAAGCTCACTGTTCGGACACCATAGGAAACACAGTAGAGTAGAAGAGTGCTCTTTTCTCAAAAGCAGAGTGTGATTCTTGTAAGGCGAGCTAGCGGTTGTTTCCCAGTCCTAAATGGAGTTGAATCACACGCAGTTTCTGGTCCTAAGAACAAGAGTTGTTTTCTAGTAAGGAAAGTAACTATTGAGCTCCCATTGCCATACACAGTGCAAATAGCACTCGCGTCTGTTCCCAGCAAATACAGTGTATCGGACTGAAGAGGAGCTACTGTTCTTGTCAGTTTCCTAAGCAGAGTTGAACGAGATATGGTCGGTGTGTGTAGGAAGCACAGTTCTTTGGTTCTGAGCAAGCTCACTGTTCGGACCCCATAGGAAACACAGTAGAGTAGAATTGTGCTCTTTTCTCAAAAGCAGAGTGTGTTTCTTGTAAGGCGAGCTAGCGTTTGTTTCCCAGTCCTAAATGGAGTTGAATCCCATGCAGTTTCTGTTCCTACGAGCAAGAGTTGTTTTCTGGTAAGGAAAGTAACTATTGAGCTCCCATTGCCATACACAGTGCAAATAGCACTCGCGTCTGTTCCCAGCAAATACAGTGTTTCAGACTGAAGAGGAGCTGCTGTTCTTGTCAGTTTCCTAAGCAGAGTTGAACTAGATATGTTCGGTGTGTGTAGGAAGCACAGTTCTTTTTTTCTGAGCAAGCTCACTGTTCTGGCCCTATAGGAAACACAGTAGAGTAGAAGAGTGCTCTTTTCTCTAAAGCAGAGTGTGTTTCTTGTAAGGTGAGCTAGCTTTTGTTTCCCAGTCCTAAATGGAGTTGAATCACATGCAGTTTCTGGTCCTACGAGCAAGAGTAGTTTTATGGTAAGAAGAGTCACTATTGCGCTGGAATTGCCATACACAGGACAAATAGCACTGGCGTCTGTTCCCAGCAAGTACAGTGTATGGACTGAAGAGGATTTACTGTTCTTGTCAGGTTCCTAGGCAGAATTGAACTAGATATGGCCGTCGGTGTAGGAAGCACAGTTCTTTTGTTCTGAACAAGCTCACTGTTCGGACACCATAAGAAACACAGTAGAGTAGAATAGTGCTCTTTTCTCAAAAGCAGAGTGTGTTTCTTGAAAGGCGAGCTAGCATTTGTTTCCCAGTCCAAAATGGAGTTGAATCACATGCAGTTTCTGGACCTACGAGCAAGAGTTGTTTTCTGGTAAGGAAAGTCACTATTGCGCTCCCATTGCCCCACACAAGGCAAATAGCACTCGCGTCTTTTCCCAGCAAGTACAGTGTATTGGACTGAATAGGAGCTACTGTTTTGTCAGTTTACTAAGCAGAGTTGAACTAGATATGGTCCGTGTGTGTAGGAAGAACAGTTCTTTTATTCTGAGCAAGCTCACTCTTTGGACCCCATAGGAAACACAGTAGAGTAGAAGAGTGCTCTTTTCTCTAAAGCAGAGTGTGTTTCTTGGAATTCGAGCTAGCGTTTGATTCCCAGTCCTAAATGGAGTTGAGTCACATGCAGTTTTTTGTCCTACGAGCAAGAGTTGTTTTCTGGTAAGACAAGTCACTATTGTGCTCCAACTGCCATACACAGTGCAAATAGCACTCGTGTCTGTTCCCCGCAAGTAGAGTGTATTGGACTGAAGAGGATCTACTGTTCTTGTCAGTTTCCTAAGCAGAGTTGAACTAGATATGGCTCGTGTGTGTAGAAATTACAGTTCTTTTGTTCTGAGCAAGCTCACTGTTCGTACCCCATAGGAAACACAGTAGAGTAGAAGAGTGCTCTTTTCTCAAATGCAGAGTGTGTTTCATGTAAGGCGTGCTAGCATTTGTTTCCCATTCCTAAATGGAGTTGAATCACATGCAGTTTCTAGTCCTACGAGCAAGAGTTGTTTTATGGTAAGAAGAGTCACTATTGCGCTGCCATTGCCATACACAGGACAAATAGCACTGGCATCTGTTCCCAGCAAGTACAGTGTATTGGACTGAAGAGGATCTACTGTTCTTCTCAGGTTCCTAATCAGAATTGAACTAGATATGGCCGTGTGTGTAGGAAGCACAGTTCTTTTGTTCTGAGCAAGCTCACTGTTCGGACACCATAGGAAACACAGTAGAGTAGAAGAGTGCTCTTTTCTCAAAAGCAGAGTGTGTTTCTTGTAAGGTGAGCTAGCGGTTGTTTCCCAGTCCTAAATGGAGTTGAATCACATGTAGTTTCTGGTCCTAAGAACAAGAGTTGTTTTCTAGTAAGGAAAGTCACCATTGCGCTCCCCTTGGCATACACAGTGCAAATAGCTCTCGCGTCTGTTCCCAGCAAGTACAGTGTATCGGAGTGAAGAGGAGCTACTGTTCTTGTCAGGTTAATAAGCAGAGTTGAACTAGATATGGCCGTGTGTGTAGGAAGCACAGTTCTTTAGTTCTGAGCAAGCTCACTGTTCGGAACCCATAGGAAACACAGTAGAGTAGAAGAGTGCTCTTTTCTCAAAAGCAGAGTGTGTTTCTTGTAAGGCGAGCTAGCGTTTGTTTCCCAGTCCTAAATGGAGTTGAATCACATGCAGTTTCTGGTCCTACCAGCAAGAGTTGTTTTATGGTAAGAAGAGTCACTATTGCGCTGCCATTGCCATACACAGGACAAATAGCACTGGCGTCTGTTCCCAGCAAGTACAGTGTATTGGACGAGAGAGGATCTACTGTTCTTGTCAGGTTCCTAATCAGACTTGAACTAGATATGGCCGTGTGTGTAGGAAGCACAGTTTTTTTGTTCTGAGCCAGCTCACTGTTCGGACCCCATAGGGAACACAGTAGAGTAGAAGAGTGCTCTTTTCTCTAAAGCAGAGTGTGTTTCTTGTAAGGCGAGCTCGCGTTTGTTTTGCAGCCCTAAATGGAGTTGTCACAGGCAGTTTTTGGTCCTACGAGCAAGAGTTGTTTTCTGTTAAGAAGAGTCACTATTGTGCTCCAAATGCAATACACAGTGCAAATAGCACTCGCGTCTGTTCCCAGCAAGTACAGTGTATCGGACTGAAGAGGAGCTACTGTTCTTGTCAGTTTCCTAAGCAGAGTTGAACTAGATATGGCCCGTGTGTAGGAAGCACAGTTCTTTTGTTCTGAGCAAGCTCACTGTTCTGGCCCTATAGGAAACACAGTAGAGTAGATGAGTGCTCTTTTCTCTAAAGCAGAGTGTGTTTCTTGTAAGGCGAGCTAGCGTTTGTTTCCCAGTCCTAAATGGAGTTGTATCACATGCAGTTTCTGATCCTACGAGCAAGAATTGTGTTCTGGTAAGGAAAGTAACTATTGAGCTGCCATTGCCATACACAGTGCAAATAGCACTCGCATCTGTTCCCAGAAATTACAGTGGATCGGACTGAAGAGGAGCTACTGTTCTTGTCAGTTTCCTAAGCAGAGTTGAACTAGATATGGTCGGTGTGTGTAGGAAGCACAATTCTTTGGTTCTGAGCAAGCTCACTGTTCTGACCCCATAGGAAACACAGTAGAGTAGAATTGTGTTCTTTTCTCAAAAGCAGAGTGTGTTTCTTGTAAGGCGAGCTAGCGTTTGTTTCCCAGTCCTAAATGGAGTTGAATCCCATGCAGTTTCTGTTCCTACGAGCAAGAGTTGTTTTCTGGTAAGGAAAGTAACTATTGAGCTCCCATTGCCATACACAGTGCAAATAGCACTCGCGTCTGTTCCCAGCAAATACAGTGTTTCGGACTGAAGAGGACCTGCTGTTCTTGTCAGTTTCCTAAGCAGAGTTGAACTAGATATGTTCGATGTGTGTGGGAAGCACAGTTCTTTTTTTCTGAGCAAGCTCACTGTTTGGACCCCATAGGAAAGTCAGTAGAGTAAGAGAGTGCTCTTTTCTCAAAAGCAGAGTGTGTACCTTGTAAGGCAAGCTAGCGTTTGTTTCCCAGTCCTAAATGAAGTGGAATAACATGCAGTTTCTGGTCCTACGAGCAAGAGTTGTTTTCTGGTAAGGAAAGTCACTATTGTGCTCCCATTGCCGTACACAGTGCAAATAGCACTCGCGTCTGTTCCCCGCAAGTACAGTGTATTGAACTAAAGAGGAGCTACTGTTCTTCTCAGTTTCCTAAGCAGAGTTGAACTAGATATGGCCCGTGTGTGTAGGAAGCACAGTTCTTTTGTTCTGAGCAAGCTCACTGTTCGGACCCCATAGGAAACACAGTAGAGTAGAAGAGTGCTCTTTTCTCAAAAGCAGAGTGTGTTTCATGTAAGGCGAGCTAGCATTTGTTTCCCAGTCCTAAATGGAGTTGAATCACATGCAGTTTCTGGTCCTAAGAGCAAGAGTTGTTTTCTGGTAAGGAAAGTCACTATTGCGCTCCCCTTGCCACACATAGTGCAAATAGCTCTCTGGTCTGTTCCCAGCAAATACAGTGTATTGGACTCAAGAGGAGCTACTCTTCTAGTCAGTTTCCTAAGCAGAGTTGAACTAGATATGGCCCATGTGTGTAGGAAGCACAGTTCTTTTGTTCTGAGCAAGCTCACTGTTTGGACCCCATAGGAAACACAGTAGAGTAGAAGAGTGCTCTTTTCTAAAAAGCAGAGAGTGTTTCTTGTAAGGCGAGCTAGCATTTGTTTCCCACTCCTAAATGGCGTTGAATCACATGCAGTTTGTGTTCCTACGAGCAAGAGTTGTTTTCTGGTAAGGAAAGTCACTATTGTGCTGTCATTGCCATACACAGTGCAAATAGCACTCGCGTCTGTTCCCAGCAAGTACAGTGTATTGGACTGAAGAGGAGCTACTGTTCTTGTCATTTTCATAAGCAGAGTTGAGCTAGATGTGGTCCATGTGTGTAGGAAGCACAGTTCTTTTGTTCTGAGCAAGCTCACTGTTTGGACCCCATAGGAAATACAGTAGAGTAGAAGAGTGCTCTTTTCTCAAAAGCAGAGTGTGTTTCTTGTAAAGCGAGCAAGAGTTTGTTTCCAAGTCCTAAATACAGTGGAATAACATGCAGTTTCAGGTCCTACGAGCAAGAGTTGTTTTCTGGTAAGAAGAGTCACTATTGTGCTGCCATTGCCATACACAGGACAAATAGCACTGTTGTCTGTTCCCAGCAGTACAGTGTATTGGACTGAAGAGGATCTACTGTTCTTGTCAGGTTCCTAAGCAGAATTGAACTAGGTGTGGCGGTGTGTGTAGGAAGCACGTTTTTTTTGTTCTGAGCAAGCTCACTGTTCGGACCTCCTAGGAAACACAGTAGAGTAAAAGAGTGCTCTTTTCTCTAAAGCAGAGTGTGTTTCTTGTAAGGCGAGCTAGCGTTTGTTTCCCAGTCCTAAATGCAGTGGAATAACATGCAGTTTCTGGTCCTACGAGCAAGAGTTGTTTTATGGTAAGGAAAGTCACTATTGCGCTCCCATTGCCATACAGAGTGCAAATAGCCCTCCCGTCTGTTCCCAGCAAGTACAGTGTATTGGACTGAAGAGGAGCTACTGTTCTTGTCAGTTTCCTAAGCAGAGTTGAACTAGATATGGCCCGTGTGTAGGAAGCACAGTTCTTTTTTTCTGAGCAAGCTCTCTGTTCTGGCCCTATAGGAAACACAGTAGAGTAGAAGAGTGCTCTTTTCTCAAAAGCAGAGTGTGCTTCATGTAAGGCGAGCTAGCATTTGTTTCGCAGTCCTAAATGGAGTTGAATCACATGCAGTTTCTGCTCCTAAGAGCAAGAGTTGTTTTCTGGTAAGGAAAGTCACTATTGCGCTGGAATTGCCATACACAGGACAAATAGCACTGGCATCTGTTCCCAGCAAGTACAGTGTATTGGACTGAAGAGGATTTACTGTTCTTGTCAGGTTCCTAAGCAGAATTGAACTAGATATGGCCGTGGGTGTAGGAAGCACAGTTCTTTTGTTCTGAACAAGCTCACTTTTCGGACACCATAAGAAACACAGTAGAGTAGAAGAGTGCTCTTTTCTCTAAAGCAGAGTGTGTTTCTTGTAAGGCGAGATAGCGTTTGTTTCCCAGTCCTAAATGGAGTTGAATCACATGCAGTTTCTGGTCCTAAGGGCAAGAGTTGTTTTCTGGTAAGGAAAGTCACTATTGTGCTCCCATTGCCCTACACAAGGCAAATAGCACTCGCGTCTTTTCCCAGCAAGTACAGTGTATTGGACTGAATAGGAGCTACTGTTCTTGTCAGTTTCCTAAGCAGAGTTGAACTAGATATGGTCCGTGTGTGTAGGAAGCACAGTTCTTTTGTTCTGTGCAAGCTCTCTGTTTGGAACCGATAGGAAACACAGTAGAGTAGAAGAGTGCTCTTTTCTCTAAAGCAGATTGTGTTTCTTGCAAGGCGAGCTAGCGTTTGTTTTCCAGTCCTAAATGGAGTGGACTCACATGCAGTTTCTGGTCCTACGAGCAAGAGTTGATTTCTGGTAAAGAAAGTCACTATTGCGCTCCCATTGCCATATACAGTGCAAATAGCCCTCCTGTCTGTTCCCAGCAAGTACAGTGTATTGGACTGAAGAGGAGCTACTGTTCTTGTCAGTTTCCTAAGCAGAGTTGAACTAGATATGGCCCATGTGTGTAGGAAACACAGTTCTTTTGTTCTGAGCAAGCTCACTGTTCGGACCCATAGGAAACACAGTAGAGTAGAAGAGTGCTCTTTTCTCTAAAGCAGAGTGTGTTTCATGTAAGGCGAGCTAGCATTTGTTTCCCAGTCCTAAATGGAGTTGAATCACATGCAGTTTCTTGTCCTACGAGCAAGAGTTGTTTTCTGGTAAGGAAAGTCACTATTGTGCTCCCATTGTCATACACAGTGCAAATAGCACTCGCATCTGTTCCCAGCAAGTACAGTGTATCGGACTGAAGAGGAGCTACTGTTCTTGTCAATTTCCTAAGCAGAGTTGAACTAGATATGGCCCGTGTGTCTGGGAAGCACAGTTCTTATGTTCTGAGCAAGCTCACCGTTCTGGCCCTATAGGAAACACAGTAGAGTAGAAGAGTGCTCTTTTCTCAAAAGCAGAGTGTGTTTCATGTAAAGCGAGCTAGAGTTTGTTTCCCAGTCCTAAATGGAGTTGAATCACATGCAGTTTCTGGTCCTACAAGCAAGAGTTGTTTTCTGCTAAGAAGAGACACTATTGCGCTGCCATTGCCTTACACAGGACAAATAGCACTGGCGTCTGTTCCCAGCAAGTACAGTGTATCGGCCTGAAGAGGAGCTACTGTTCTTGTCAGGTTCCTAAGCAGAATTGAACTAGATATGGCCGTGGGAGTAGGAGGCACAGTTCTTTTGTTCTGAGTAAGCTCACTGTTTGGACCCCATAGGAAAAACAGTAGAGTAGAAGAGTGCTCTTTTCTCAAAAGCAGAGTGTGTTTCTTGGAAGTCGAGCTAGCGTTTGTTTCCCAGTCCTAAATGGAGTTGAGTCACATGCAGTTTTTTGTCCTAAGAGCAAGAGTTGTTTTCTGGTAAGACAAGTCACTATTGTGCTCCAATTGCCATACACAGTGCAAATAGCACTCGCGTCTGTTCCCCGCAAGTACAGTGTATTGAACTAAAGAAGAGCTACTGTTCTTCTCAGTTTCCTAAGCAGAGTTGAACTAGATATGGCCCGTGTGTGTAGGAAGCACAGTTCTTTTGTTCTGAGCAAGCTCACTGTTCGGACCCCATAGGAAACACAGTAGAGTAGAAGAGTGCTCTTTTCTCAAAAGCAGAGTGTGTTTCATGTAAGGCGAGCTAGCATTTGTTTCCCAGTCCTAAATGGAGTTGAATCACATGCATTTTCTGGTCCTAAGAGCAAGAGTTGTTTTCTGGTAAGGAAAGTCACTATTGCGCTCCCCTTGCCATGCATAGTGCAAATAGCTCTCGCGTCTGTTCCCAGCAAATACAGTGTATTGGACTCAAGAGGAGCTACTCTTCTTGTCAGTTTCCTAAGCAGAGTTGAACTAGATATGGCCGATGTGTGTAGGAAGCACAGTTCTTTTGTTCTGAGCAAGCTCACTGTTTGGACCCCATAGGAAACACAGTAGAGTAGAAGAGTGCTCTTTTCTAAAAAGCAGAGAGTGTTTCTTGTAAGGCGAGCTAGCATTTGTTTCCCACTCCTAAATGGCGTTGAATCACATGCAGTTTGTGTTCCTACGAGCAAGAGTTGTTTTCTGGTAAGGAAAGTCACTATTGTGCTGTCATTGCCATACACAGTGCAAATAGCACTCGCGTCTGTTCCCAGCAAGTACAGTGTATTGGACTGAAGAGGAGCTACTGTTCTTGTCAGTTTCATAAGCAGAGTTGAGCTAGATATGGTCCATGTGTGTAGGAAGCACAGTTCTTTTGTTCTGAGCAAGCTCACTGTTTGGACCCCATAGGAAACACAGTAGAGTAGAAGAGTGCTCTTTTCTCAAAAGCAGAGTGTGTTTCTTGTAAAGCGAGCAAGAGTTTGTTTCCAAGTCCTAAATGCAGTGGAATAACATGCAGTTTCAGGTCCTACGAGCAAGAGTTGTTTTCTGGTAAGAAGAGTCACTATTGTGCTGCCATTGCCATACACAGGACAAATAGCACTGGCGTCTGTTCCCAGCAAGTACAGTGTATTGGACTGAAGAAGATCTACTGTTCTTGTCAGGTTCCTAAGCAGACTTGAACTAGATATGGCCGTGTGTGTAGGAAGCACAGTTTTTTTGTTCTGAGCAAGCTCACTGTTTGAAACACATAGGAAACACAGTAGTGTAGAAGAGTGCTCTTTTCTCGAGAGCAGAGTGTGTTTCTTGGAAGTCGAGCTAGCGTTTTTTTCCCAGTCCTAAATGGAGTTGAGTCAAATGCAGTTTTTTGTCCTAAGAGCAAGAGTTGTTTTCTGGTAAGACAAGTCACTATTATGCTCCAATTGCCATACACAGTGCAAATAGCACTCGCGTCTGTTCCCGGCAAGTATGTTGTATTGGACTGAAGAGGAGCTACTGTTCTTTTCAGTTTCCTAAGCAGAGTTGAACTAGATATGGCGCGTGTGTGTAGGAAGCACAGTTCTTTTGTTGTGAGCAAGCTCACTGTTCGGACCCCATAGGAAACACAGTAGAGTAGAAGAGTGCTCTTTTCTCAAAAGCAGAGTGTGTTTCATGTAAGGCGAGCTAGCATTTGTTTCCCAGTCCTAAATGGAGTTGAATCACATGCAGTTTCTGGTCCAACGAGCAAGAGTAGTTTTCTGGTAAGGAAAGTCACTATTGCACTCCCATTGCCATACACAGTGCAAATAGCACATGCGTCTGTTCTCAGCAAGTACAGTGTATCGGACTTAAGAGGAGCTACTGTTCTTGTCAGGTTCCTAAGCAGAGTTGAACTCGATATGGCCCGTGTGTGTAGGAAGCACAGTTCTTATGTTCTGAGCAAGTTCACTGTTCTGGCCCTATAGGAAACACAGTAGAGTAGAAGAGTGCTCTTTTCTCTAAAGCAGAGTGTGTTTCTTGTAAGGCGAGCTAGCGTTTGTTTCCCAGTCCTAAATGGAGTTGAGTCACATGCAGTTTTTTGTCCTACGAGCAAGAGTTGTTTTCTGGTAAGACGAGTCACTATTGTGTTCCAATTGCCATACACAGTGCAAACAGCACTCGTGTCTGTTCCTTGCAAGTAAAGTGTATTGGACTGAAGAGGAGCTACTGTTCTTGTCAGTATCCTAATCAGAGTTGAACTAGATGTGGCCCGTGTGTGTAGGAAGCACAGTTCTTTTTTTCTGAGCAAGCTCACTGTTCGAACCCTATAGGAAACACAGTAGAGTAGAAGAATGCGCTTTTCTGAAAAGCAGAGTGTGTTTCTTGAAAGGCGAGCTAGCGTTTGTTTCCCAGTCCTAAATGGAGTTGAATCACATGCAGTTTCTGGTCCTATGAGCAAGAGTTGTTTTCTGGTAAGGAAAGTCACTATTGCTCTCCCATTGCCATACACAGAGCAAATAGCACTCGCGTCTGTTCCCAGAAAGTACAGTGTATCTGACTGAAGAGGAGATACTTTTCTTATCAGTTTCCTAAGCAGAGTTGAAGTAGATATGTTCCGTGTGTAGGAAGCACAGTTCTTTTTTTCTGAGCAATCTCACTGTTCTGACCCTATAAGAAACACAGTAGAGTAGAAGAGTGCTCTTTTCTCTAAAGCAGAGTGTGTTTCTTGTAAGGCGAGCTAGCGTTTGTTTCCCAGTCCTAAATGGTGTTGAATCCCATGCAGTTTCTGGTCTTACGAGCAAGAGTTGTTTTCTGGTAAGAAGAGTCAATATTGCGCTGCCATTGCCCTACACAGGAAAAATAGCACTGGCGTCTCTTACCAGCAAGTACAGTGTATTGGACTGAAGAGGAGCTACTGTTCTTGTCAGTTTCCTAAGCAGAGCTGACTAGATATGGTCCGTGTATGTAGGAAGCACAGTTCTTTTGTTCTGAGCAAGCTCACTGTTTGGACCCCATAGGAAACACAGTAGAGTAGAAGAGTGCTCTTTTCTCTAAAGCAGAGTGTGTTTCTTGTAATGCGAGCTAGCGTTTGTTTCCCAGTCCTAAATGGAGTTGAATCACATGCAGTTTCTGGTCCTACGAGCAAGAGTTGTTCTATGGTAAGAAGAGTCACTATTGCGCTGCCATTGCCATACACAGGACAAATAGCACTGTTGTCTGTTCCCAGCAGTACAGTGTATTGGACTGAAGAGGATCTACTGTTCTTGTCAGGTTCCTAAGCAGAATTGAACTAGGTGTGGCGGTGTGTGTAGGAAGCACGTTTTTTTTGTTCTGAGCAAGCTCACTGTTCGGACCTCCTAGGAAACACAGTAGAGTAAAAGAGTGCTCTTTTCTCTAAAGCAGAGTGTGTTTCTTGTAAGGCGAGCTAGCGTTTGTTTCCCAGTCCTAAATGCAGTGGAATAACATGCAGTTTCTGGTCCTACGAGCAAGAGTTGTTTTATGGTAAGGAAAGTCACTATTGTGCTCCCATTGCCATACAGAGTGCAAATAGCCCTCCCGTCTGTTCCCAGCAAGTACAGTGTATTGGACTGAAGAGGAGCTACTGTTCTTGTCAGTTTCCTAAGCAGAGTTGAACTAGATATGGCCCGTGTGTAGGAAGCACAGTTCTTTTTTTCTGAGCAAGCTCACTGTTCTGGCCCTATAGGAAACACAGTAGAGTAGAAGAGTGCTCTTTTCTCAAAAGCAGAGTGTGCTTCATGTAAGGCGAGCTAGCATTTGTTTTGCAGTCCTAAATGGAGTTGAATCACATGCAGTTTCTGCTCCTAAGAGCAAGAGTTGTTTTCTGGTAAGGAAAGTCACTATTGCGCTGGAATTGCCATACACAGGACAAATAGCACTGGCATCTGTTCCCAGCAAGTACAGTGTATTGGACTGAAGAGGATTTACTGTTCTTGTCAGGTTCCTAAGCAGAATTGAACTAGATATGGCCGTGGGTGTAGGAAGCACAGTTATTTGTTCTGAACAAGCTCACTGTTCGGACACCATAAGAAACACAGTAGAGTAGAAGAGTGCTCTTTTCTCTAAAGCAGAGTGTGTTTCTTGTAAGGCGAGCTAGCGTTTGTTTCCCAGTCCTAAATGGAGTTGAGTCACATGCAGTTTTTTGTCCTACGAGCAAGAGTTGTTTTCTGGTAAGACGAGTCACTATTGTGTTCCAATTGCCATACACAGTGCAAACAGCACTCGTGTCTGTTCCCTGCAAGTAAAGTGTATTGGACTGAAGAGGAGCTACTGTTCTTGTCAGTATCCTAATCAGAGTTGAACTAGATGTGGCCCGTGTGTGTAGGAAGCACAGTTCTTTTTTTCTGAGCAAGCTCACTGTTCGAACCCTATAGGAAACACAGTAGAGTAGAAGAATGCGCTTTTCTGAAAAGCAGAGTGTGTTTCTTGAAAGGCGAGCTAGCGTTTGTTTCCCAGTCCTAAATGGAGTTGAATCACATGCAGTTTCTGGTCCTATGAGCAAGAGTTGTTTTCTGGTAAGGAAAGTCACTATTGCTCTCCCATTGCCATACACAGAGCAAATAGCACTCGCGTCTGTTCCCAGAAAGTACAGTGTATCTGACTGAAGAGGAGATACTTTTCTTATCAGTTTCCTAAGCAGAGTTGAAGTAGATATGTTCCGTGTGTAGGAAGCACAGTTCTTTTTTTCTGAGCAATCTCACTGTTCTGACCCTATAAGAAACACAGTAGAGTAGAAGAGTGCTCTTTTCTCTAAAGCAGAGTGTGTTTCTTGTAAGGCGAGCTAGCGTTTGTTTCCCAGTCCTAAATGGTGTTGAATCCCATGCAGTTTCTGGTCTTACGAGCAAGAGTTGTTTTCTGGTAAGAAGAGTCAATATTGCGCTGCCATTGCCCTACACAGGAAAAATAGCACTGGCGTCTCTTACCAGCAAGTACAGTGTATTGGACTGAAGAGGAGCTACTGTTCTTGTCAGTTTCCTAAGCAGAGCTGACTAGATATGGTCCGTGTATGTAGGAAGCACAGTTCTTTTGTTCTGAGCAAGCTCACTGTTTGGACCCCATAGGAAACACAGTAGAGTAGAAGAGTGCTCTTTTCTCTAAAGCAGAGTGTGTTTCTTGTAATGCGAGCTAGCGTTTGTTTCCCAGTCCTAAATGGAGTTGAATCACATGCAGTTTCTGGTCCTACGAGCAAGAGTTGTTCTATGGTAAGAAGAGTCACTATTGCGCTGCCATTGCCATACACAGGACAAATAGCACTGTTGTCTGTTCCCAGCAGTACAGTGTATTGGACTGAAGAGGATCTACTGTTCTTGTCAGGTTCCTAAGCAGAATTGAACTAGGTGTGGCGGTGTGTGTAGGAAGCACGTTTTTTTTGTTCTGAGCAAGCTCACTGTTCGGACCTCCTAGGAAACACAGTAGAGTAAAAGAGTGCTCTTTTCTCTAAAGCAGAGTGTGTTTCTTGTAAGGCGAGCTAGCGTTTGTTTCCCAGTCCTAAATGCAGTGGAATAACATGCAGTTTCTGGTCCTACGAGCAAGAGTTGTTTTATGGTAAGGAAAGTCACTATTGTGCTCCCATTGCCATACAGAGTGCAAATAGCCCTCCCGTCTGTTCCCAGCAAGTACAGTGTATTGGACTGAAGAGGAGCTACTGTTCTTGTCAGTTTCCTAAGCAGAGTTGAACTAGATATGGCCCGTGTGTAGGAAGCACAGTTCTTTTTTTCTGAGCAAGCTCACTGTTCTGGCCCTATAGGAAACACAGTAGAGTAGAAGAGTGCTCTTTTCTCAAAAGCAGAGTGTGCTTCATGTAAGGCGAGCTAGCATTTGTTTTGCAGTCCTAAATGGAGTTGAATCACATGCAGTTTCTGCTCCTAAGAGCAAGAGTTGTTTTCTGGTAAGGAAAGTCACTATTGCGCTGGAATTGCCATACACAGGACAAATAGCACTGGCATCTGTTCCCAGCAAGTACAGTGTATTGGACTGAAGAGGATTTACTGTTCTTGTCAGGTTCCTAAGCAGAATTGAACTAGATATGGCCGTGGGTGTAGGAAGCACAGTTATTTGTTCTGAACAAGCTCACTGTTCGGACACCATAAGAAACACAGTAGAGTAGAAGAGTGCTCTTTTCTCTAAAGCAGAGTGTGTTTCTTGTAAGGCGAGATAGCGTTTGTTTCCCAGTCCTAAATGGAGTTGAATCACATGCAGTTTCTGGTCCTAAGGCCAAGAGTTGTTTTCTGGTAAGGAAAGTCACTATTGTGCTCCCATTGCCCTACACAAGGCAAATAGCACTCGCGTCTTTTCCCAGCAAGTACAGTGTATTGGACTGAATAGGAGCTACTGTTCTTGTCAGTTTCCTAAGCAGAGTTGAACTAGATATGGTCCGTGTGTGTAGGAAGCACAGTTCTTTTGTTCTGTGCAAGCTCTCTGTTTGGAACCCATAGGAAACACAGTAGAGTAGAAGAGTGCTCTTTTCTCTAAAGCAGATTGTGTTTCTTGCAAGGCGAGCTAGCGTTTGTTTTCCAGTCCTAAATGGAGTGGAATCACATGCAGTTTCTGGTCCTACGAGCAAGAGTTGATTTCTGGTAAGGAAAGTCACTATTGCGCTCCCATTGCCATATACAGTGCAAATAGCCCTCCTGTCTGTTCCCAGCAAGTACAGTGTATTGGACTGAAGAGGAGCTACTGTTCTTCTCAGTTTCCTAAGCAGAGTTGAACTAGATATGGCCCGTGTGTGTAGGAAACACAGTTCTTTTGTTCTGAGCAAGCTCACTGTTCGGACCCATAGGAAACACAGTAGAGTAGAAGAGTGCTCTTTTCTCTAAAGCAGAGTGTGTTTCATGTAAGGCGAGCTAGCATTTGTTTCCCAGTCCTAAATGGAGTTGAATCACATGCAGTTTCTTGTCCTACGAGCAAGAGTTGTTTCTGGTAAGGAAAGTCACTATTGTGCTCCCATTGCCATACACAGTGCAAATAGCACTCGCATCTGTTCCCAGCAAGTACAGTGTATCGGACTGAAGAGGAGCTACTGTTCTTGTCAATTTCCTAAGCAGAGTTGAACTAGATATGGCCCGTGTGTCTGGGAAGCACAGTTCTTATGTTCTGAGCAAGCTCACCGTTCTGGCCCTATAGGAAACACAGTAGAGTAGAAGAGTGCTCTTTTCTCAAAAGCAGAGTGTGTTTCATGTAAAGCGAGCTAGAGTTTGTTTCCCAGTCCTAAATGGAGTTGAATCACATGCAGTTTCTGGTCCTACAAGCAAGAGTTGTTTTCTGCTAAGAAGAGACACTATTGCGCTGCCATTGCCTTACACAGGACAAATAGCACTGGCGTCTGTTCCCAGCAAGTACAGTGTATCGGCCTGAAGAGGAGCTACTGTTCTTGTCAGGTTCCTAAGCAGAATTGAACTAGATATGGCCGTGGGTGTAGGAAGCACAGTTCTTTTGTTCTGAGTAAGCTCACTGTTTGGACCCCATAGGAAAAACAGTAGAGTAGAAGAGTGCTCTTTTCTCAAAAGCAGAGTGTGTTTCTTGGAAGTCGAGCTAGCGTTTGTTTCCCAGTCCTAAATGGAGTTGAGTCACATGCAGTTTTTTGTCCTAAGAGCAAGAGTTGTTTTCTGGTAAGACAAGTCACTATTGTGCTCCAATTGCCATACACAGTGCAAATAGCACTCGCGTCTGTTCCCCGCAAGTACAGTGTATTGAACTAAAGAGGAGCTACTGTTCTTCTCAGTTTCCTAAGCAGAATTGAACTAGATATGGCCCGTGTGTGTAGGAAGCACAGTTCTTTTGTTCTGAGCAAGCTCACTGTTCGGACCCCATAGGAAACACAGTAGAGTAGAAGAGTGCTCTTTTCTCAAAAGCAGAGTGTGTTTCATGTAAGGCGAGCTAGCATTTGTTTCCCAGTCCTAAATGGAGTTGAATCACATGCAGTTTCTGGTCCTAAGAGCAAGAGTTGTTTTCTAGTAAGGAAAGTCACTATTGCGCTCCCCTTGCCATGCATAGTGCAAATAGCTCTCGCGTCTGTTCCCAGCAAATACAGTGTATTGGACTCAAGAGGAGCTACTCTTCTTGTCAGTTTCCTAAGCAGAGTTGAACTAGATATGGCCCATGTGTGTAGGAAGCACAGTTCTTTTGTTCTGAGCAAGCTCACTGTTTGGACCCCACAGGAAACACAGTAGAGTAGAAGAGTGCTCTTTTCTCAAAAGCAGAGAGTGTTTCTTGTAAGGCGAGCTAGCATTTGTTTCCCAGTCCTAAATGGCGTTGAATCACATGCAGTTTGTGTTCCTACGAGCAAGAGTTGTTTTCTGGTAAGGAAAGTCACTATTGTGCTGTCATTGCCATACACAGTGCAAATAGCACTCGCGTCTGTTCCCAGCAAGTACAGTGTATTGGACTGAAGAGGAGCTACTGTTCTTGTCAGTTTCATAAGCAGAGTTGAGCTAGATATGTTCCATGTGTGTAGGAAGCACAGTTCTTTTGTTCTGAGCAAGCTCACTGTTTGGACCCCATAGGAAACACAGTAGAGTAGAAGAGTGCTCTTTTCTCAAAAGCAGAGTGTGTTTCTTGTAAAGCGAGCAAGAGTTTGTTTCCAAGTCCTAAATGCAGTGGAATAACATGCAGTTTCAGGTCCTACGAGCAAGAGTTGTTTTCTGGTAAGAAGAGTCACTATTGTGCTGCCATTGCCATACACAGGACAAATAGCACTGGCGTCTGTTCCCAGCAAGTACAGTGTATTGGACTGAAGAGGATCTACTGTTCTTGTCAGGTTCCTAAGTAGACTTGAACTAGATATGGCCGTGTGTGTAGGAAGCACAGTTTTTTTGTTCTGAGCAAGCTCACTGTTTGAAACACATAGGAAACACAGTAGAGTAGAAGAGTGCTCTTTTCTCAAAAGCAGAGTGTGTTTCTTGGAAGTCGAGCTAGCGTTTTTTTCCCAGTCCTAAATGGAGTTGAGTCAAATGCAGTTTTTTGTCCTAAGAGCAAGAGTTGTTTTCTGGTAAGACAAGTCACTATTGTGCTCCAATTGCCATACACAGTGCAAATACCACTCGCGTCTGTTCCCGGCAAGTATGTTGTATTGGACTGAAGAGGAGCTACTGTTCTTCTCAGTTTCCTAAGCAGAGTTGAACTAGATATGGCACGTGTGTGTAGGAAGCACAGTTCTTTTGTTCTGAGCAAGCTCACTGTTCGGACCCCATAGGAAACACAGTAGAGTAGAAGAGTGCTCTTTTCTCAAAAGCAGAGTGTGTTTCATGTAAGGTGAGCTAGCATTTGTTTCCCAGTCCTAAATGGAGTTGAATCACATGCAGTTTCTGGTCCAACGAGCAAGAGTAGTTTTCTGGTAAGGAAAGTCACTATTGCACTCCCATTGCCATACACAGTGCAAATAGCACATGCGTCTGTTCCCAGCAAGTACAGTGTATCGGACTTAAGAGGAGCTACTGTTCTTGTCAGGTTCCTAAGCAGAGTTGAACTCGATATGGCCCGTGTGTGTAGGAAGCACAGTTCTTATGTTCTGAGCAAGTTCACTGTTCTGGCCCTATAGGAAACACAGTAGAGTAAAAGAGTGCTCTTTTCTCTAAAGCAGAGTGTGTTTCTTGTAAGGCGAGCTAGCATTTGTTTCCCAGTCCTAAATGGAGTTGAGTCACATGCAGTTTTTTGTCCTACGAGCAAGATTTGTTTTCTGGTAAGACGAGTCACTATTGTGTTCCAATTGCCATACACAGTGCAAACAGCACTCGTGTCTGTTCCCCGCAAGTAAAGTGTATTGGACTGAAGAGGAGCTACTGTTCTTGTCAGTATCCTAATCAGAGTTGAACTAGATGTGGCCCGTGTGTGTAGGAAGCACAGTTCTTTTTTTCTGAGCAAGCTCACTGTTCTGGCCCTATAGGAAACACAGTGGAGAAGAAGAGTGCTCTTTTCTCAAAAGCAGAGTGTGTTTCTTGTAAAGCGAGCTAGAGTTTGTTTCCCAGTCCTAAATGGAGTTGAATCACATGCAGTTTCTGTTCCACGAGCAAGAGTTGTTTTCTGGTAAGAAGAGTCACTATTGCGCTGCCATTGCCATACACAGGACAAATAGCACTGTCGTCTGTTCCCAGCAAGTACAGTGTTTTGGACTGAAGAGGATCTACTGTTCTTGTCAAGTTCCTAAGAAGACTTGAACTAGATATGGCCCTGTGTGTAGGAAGCACAGTTTTTTTTTTCTGAGCAAGCTCACTGTTCTGGCCCTATAGGAAACACAGTAGAGTAGAAGAGTGCTCTTTTCTCAAAAGCAGAGTGTGTTTCTTGTAAGGCGAGCTATCGTTTGTTTCCCAGTCCTAAATGGAGTTGAGTCACATGCAGTTTCTGGTCCTACGAGCAAGAGTTGATTTCTGGTAAGGAAAGTCACTATTGTGCTCCCATTGCCATACACAGTGCAAATAGCCCTCCTGTCTGTTCCCAGCAAGTACAGTGTATTGGACTGAAGAGGAGCTACTGTTCTTCTCAGTTTCCTAAGCAGAGTTGAACTAGATATGGCGCGTGTGTGTAGGAAACACAGTTCTTTTGTTCTGAGCAAGCTCACTGTTCGGACCCATAGGAAACACAGTAGAGTAGAAGAGTGCTCTTTTCTCTAAAGCAGAGTGTGTTTCATGTAAGGCGAGCTAGCATTTGTTTCCCAGTCCTAAATGGAGTTGAATCACATGCAGTTTCTTGTCCTACGAGCAAGAGTTGTTTTCTGGTAAGGAAAGTCACTATTGCGCTCCCATTGCCATACACAGTGCAAATAGCACTCGCATCTGTTCCCAGCAAGTACAGTGTATCGGACTGAAGAGGAGCTACTGTTCTTGTCAATTTCCTAAGCAGAGTTGAACTAGATATGGCCCGTGTGTCTAGGAAGCACAGTTCTTATGTTCTGAGCAAGCTCACCGTTCTGGCCCTATAGGAAACACAGTAGAGTAGAAGAGTGCTCTTTTCTCAAAAGCAGAGTGTGTTTCATGTAAAGCGAGCTAGAGTTTGTTTCCAAGTCCTAAATGGAGTTGAATCACATGCAGTTTCTGGTCCTACAAGCAAGAGTTGTTTTCTGCTAAGAAGAGACACTATTGCGCTGCCATTGCCTTACACAGGACAAATAGCACTGGCGTCTGTTCCCAGCAAGTACAGTGTATCGGCCTGAAGAGGAGCTACTGTTCTTGTCAGGTTCCTAAGCAGAATTGAACTAGATATGGCCGTGGGTGTAGGAAGCACAGTTCTTTTGTTCTGAGTAAGCTCACTGTTTGGACCCCATAGGAAAAACAGTAGAGTAGAAGAGTGCTCTTTTCTCAAAAGCAGAGTGTGTTTCTTGGAAGTCGAGCTAGCGTTTGTTTCCCAGTCCTAAATGGAGTTGAGTCACATGCAGTTTTTTGTCTTACGAGCAAGAGTTGTTTTCTGGTAAGACAAGTCACTATTGTGCTCCAATTGCCATACACAGTGCAAATAGCACTCGCGTCTGTTCCCCGCAAGTACAGTGTATTGAACTAAAGAGGAGCTACTGTTCTTCTCAGTTTCCTAAGCAGAGTTGAACTAGATATGGCCCGTGTGTGTAGGAAGCACAGTTTTTTTTCTGAGCAAGCTCACTGTTCTGGCCCTATAGGAAACACAGTAGAGTAGAAGAGTGCTCTTTTCTCTAAAGCAGAGTGTGTTTCTTGTAAGGCGAGCTATCATTTGTTTCCCAGTCCTAAATGGAGTTGAGTCACATGTAGTTTCTGGTCCTACCAGCAAGAGTTGTTTTATGGTCAGAAGAGTCACTATTGCACTGCCATTGCCATATACAGGACAAATAGCACTGGCGTCTGTTCCCAGCAAGTACAGTGTATTGGACTGAAGAGGATCTACTGTTCTTGTCAGGTTCCTAAGCACAATTGAACTAGATATGGCCGTGCGTGTAGGAAGCACAGTTCTTTTGTTCTGAGCAAGCTCACTGTTCGGACCCAATAGGAAACACAGTAGAGTAGAAGAGTGCTCTTTACTCAAAAGCACAGTGTGTTTCATGTAAGGCGAGCTAGCATTTGTTTCCCAGTCCTAAATGGAGTTGAATCACATGCAGTTACTGGTCCTACGAGCAAGAGTTGTTTTCTGGTAAGGAAAGTCACTATTGCGCTCCCATTGCCATACACAGTGCAAATAGCACTGGCGTCTGTTCCCAGCAAGTACAGTGTATGGGACTGAAAAGGAGCTACTGTTCTTCTCAGTTTCCTAAGCAGAGTTGAAGTAGATATGGCTCGTGTGTGTAGGAAGCACAGTTCTTATGTTCTGAGCAAGCTCACTGTTCTGGCCCTATAGGAAACACAGTAGAGTAGAAGAGTGCTCTTTTCTCAAAAGCAGAGTGTGTTTCTTGTAAGGCGAGCTAGCGTTTGTATCCTAGTCCTAAATGGAGTTGAATCACATGCAGTTTCAGGTCCTACAATCAAGAGTTCTTTTCTGGTAAGGAAAGTCACATTGCGCTCCCATTGCCATACACAGTGCAAATCGCATTCGCGTCTGTTCCCAGCAAGTACAGTGTATTGGACTGGATAGGTGCTACTGTTCTTGTCAGTTTCCTAAGCAGAGTTGAACTAGATATGATCCGTGTTTGTAGGAAGCACAGTTCTTTTGTTCTTTTCAAGCTCACTGTTTGGACCCCATAGGAAACACAGTAGAGTAGAAGAGTGCTCTTTTCTCTAAAGCAGAGTGTATTTCTTGTAAGGCGTGCTAGCGTTTGTTTTTATTCCTAAATGGAGTTGAATCCCATGCAGTTTCTGGTACTATGAGCAAGAGTTGTTTTATGGTAAGAAGAATCACTATTGCACTGCCATTGCCATACACAGGACAAATAGCACTGGCATCTGTTCGCAGCAAGTACAGTGTTTTGGGCTGAAGAGGCGCTACTGTTCTTCTCAGTTTCCTAAGCAGAGTTGAACTACATATGGCCCGTGTGTGTAGGAAGCACAATTCTTTTTTTCTGAGCAAGCTCACTGTTCTGGCCCTATAGGAAACACAGTAGAGTAGAAGAGTGCTCTTTTCTCAAAAGCAGAGTGTTTTTCATGTAAGGCGAGCTGGCATTTGTTTCCCAGTCCTAAATGGAGTTGAGTCACATGCAGTTTTTTGTCCTACAAGCAAGAGTTGTTTTCTGGTAAAATAAGTCATTATTGGGCTCCAATTTCCATACACAGTGCAAATAGCACTCGCGTCTGTTCCCCGCAAGTACGTTGTATTGGACTGAATAGGAGCTACTGTTCTTGTGAGTTTCCTAAGCAGAGTTGAACTAGATATGGCCCGTGTGTGTAGGAAGCACAGTTTTTTTTCTGAGCAAGCTCACTGTTCTGGCCCTATAGGAAACACAGTAGAGTAGAAGAGTGCTCTTTTCTCTAAAGCAGAGTGTGTTTCTTGTAAGGCGAGCTATTGTTTGTTTCCCAGTCCTAAATGGAGTTGAATCACATGCAGTTTCTGGTCTTACGAGCAAGAGTTGTTTTCTGGTAAGAAGAGTCAATATTGCGCTGCCATTGCCCTACACAGGAAAAATAGCACTGGCGTCTCTTCCCAGCAAGTACAGTGTATTGGACTGAAGAGGAGCTACTGTTCTTGTCAGTTTCCTAAGCAGAGCTGACTAGATATGGTCCGTGTGTGTAGGAAGCACAGTTCTTTTGTTCTGAGCAAGCTCACTGTTTGGACCCCATAGGAAACACAGTAGAGTAGAAGAGTGCTCTTTTCTCTAAAGCAGAGTGTGTTTCTTGTAATGCGAGCTAGCGTTTGTTTCCCAGTCCTAAATGGAGTTGAATCACATGCAGTTTCTGGTCCTACGAGCAAGAGTTGTTCTATGGTAAGAAGAGTCACTATTGCGCTGCCATTGCCATACACAGGACAAATAGCACTGTTGTCTGTTCCCAGCAGTACAGTGTATTGGACTGAAGAGGATCTACTGTTCTTGTCAGGTTCCTAAGCAGAATTGAACTAGGTGTGGCGGTGTGTGTAGGAAGCACCTTTTTTTTGTTCTGAGCAAGCTCACTGTTCGGACCTCCTAGGAAACACAGTAGAGTAAAAGAGTGCTCTTTTCTCTAAAGCAGAGTGTGTTTCTTGTAAGGCGAGCTAGCGTTTGTTTCCCAGTCCTAAATGCAGTGGAATAACATGCAGTTTCTGGTCCTACGAGCAAGAGTTGTTTTATGGTAAGGAAAGTCACTATTGTGCTCCCATTGCCATACAGAGTGCAAATAGCCCTCCCGTCTGTTCCCAGCAAGTACAGTGTATTGGACTGAAGAGGAGCTACTGTTCTTGTCAGTTTCCTAAGCAGAGTTGAACTAGATATGGCCCGTGTGTAGGAAGCACAGTTCTTTTTTTCTGAGCAAGCTCACTGTTCTGGGCCTATAGGAAACACAGTAGAGTAGAAGAGTGCTCTTTTCTCAAAAGCAGAGTGTGCTTCATGTAAGGCGAGCTAGCATTTGTTTTGCAGTCCTAAATGGAGTTGAATCACATGCAGTTTCTGCTCCTAAGAGCAAGAGTTGTTTTCTGGTAAGGAAAGTCACTATTGCGCTGGAATTGCCATACACAGGACAAATAGCACTGGCATCTGTTCCCAGCAAGTACAGTGTATTGGACTGAAGAGGATTTACTGTTCTTGTCAGGTTCCTAAGCAGAATTGAACTAGATATGGCCGTGGGTGTAGGAAGCACAGTTCTTTTGTTCTGAACAAGCTCACTGTTCGGACACCATAAGAAACACAGTAGAGTAGAAGAGTGCTCTTTTCTCTAAAGCAGAGTGTGTTTCTTGTAAGGCGAGATAGCGTTTGTTTCCCAGTCCTAAATGGAGTTGAATCACATGCTGTTTCTGGTCCTAAGGGCAAGAGTTGTTTTCTGGTAAGGAAAGTCACTATTGTGCTCCCATTGCCCTACACAAGGCAAATAGCACTCGCGTCTTTTCCCAGCAAGTACAGTGTATTGGACTGAATAGGAGCTACTGTTCTTGTCAGTTTCCTAAGCAGAGTTGAACTAGATATGGTCCGTGTGTGTAGGAAGCACAGTTCTTTTGTTCTGTGCAAGCTCTCTGTTTGGAACCCATAGGAAACACAGTAGAGTAGAAGAGTGCTCTTTTCTCTAAAGCAGATTGTGTTTCTTGCAAGGCGAGCTAGCGTTTGTTTTCCAGTCCTAAATGGAGTGGAATCACATGCAGTTTCTGGTCCTACGAGCAAGAGTTGATTTCTGGTAAGGAAAGTCACTATTGCGCTCCCATTGCCATATACAGTGCAAATAGCCCTCCTGTCTGTTCCCAGCAAGTACAGTGTATTGGACTGAAGAGGAGCTACTGTTCTTCTCAGTTTCCTAAGCAGAGTTGAACTAGATATGGCCCGTGTGTGTAGGAAACACAGTTCTTTTGTTCTGAGCAAGCTCACTGTTCGGACCCATAGGAAACACAGTAGAGTAGAAGAGTGCTCTTTTCTCTAAAGCAGAGTGTGTTTCATGTAAGGCGAGCTAGCATTTGTTTCCCAGTCCTAAATGGAGTTGAATCACATGCAGTTTCTTGTCCTACGAGCAAGAGTTGTTTCTGGTAAGGAAAGTCACTATTGTGCTCCCATTGCCATACACAGTGCAAATAGCACTCGCATCTGTTCCCAGCAAGTACAGTGTATCGGACTGAAGAGGAGCTACTGTTCTTGTCAATTTCCTAAGCAGAGTTGAACTAGATATGGCCCGTGTGTCTGGGAAGCACAGTTCTTATGTTCTGAGCAAGCTCACCGTTCTGGCCCTATAGGAAACACAGTAGAGTAGAAGAGTGCTCTTTTCTCAAAAGCAGAGTGTGTTTCATGTAAAGCGAGCTAGAGTTTGTTTCCCAGTCCTAAATGGAGTTGAATCACATGCAGTTTCTGGTCCTACAAGCAAGAGTTGTTTTCTGCTAAGAAGAGACACTATTGCGCTGCCATTGCCTTACACAGGACAAATAGCACTGGCGTCTGTTCCCAGCAAGTACAGTGTATCGGCCTGAAGAGGAGCTACTGTTCTTGTCAGGTTCCTAAGCAGAATTGAACTAGATATGGCCGTGGGTGTAGGAAGCACAGTTCTTTTGTTCTGAGTAAGCTCACTGTTTGGACCCCATAGGAAAAACAGTAGAGTAGAAGAGTGCTCTTTTCTCAAAAGCAGAGTGTGTTTCTTGGAAGTCGAGCTAGCGTTTGTTTCCCAGTCCTAAATGGAGTTGAGTCACATGCAGTTTTTTGTCCTAAGAGCAAGAGTTGTTTTCTGGTAAGACAAGTCACTATTGTGCTCCAATTGCCATACACAGTGCAAATAGCACTCGCGTCTGTTCCCCGCAAGTACAGTGTATTGAACTAAAGAGGAGCTACTGTTCTTCTCAGTTTCCTAAGCAGAATTGAACTAGATATGGCCCGTGTGTGTAGGAAGCACAGTTCTTTTGTTCTGAGCAAGCTCACTGTTCGGACCCCATAGGAAACACAGTAGAGTAGAAGAGTGCTCTTTTCTCAAAAGCAGAGTGTGTTTCATGTAAGGCGAGCTAGCATTTGTTTCCCAGTCCTAAATGGAGTTGAATCACATGCAGTTTCTGGTCCTAAGAGCAAGAGTTGTTTTCTAGTAAGGAAAGTCACTATTGCGCTCCCCTTGCCATGCATAGTGCAAATAGCTCTCGCGTCTGTTCCCAGCAAATACAGTGTATTGGACTCAAGAGGAGCTACTCTTCTTGTCAGTTTCCTAAGCAGAGTTGAACTAGATATGGCCCATGTGTGTAGGAAGCACAGTTCTTTTGTTCTGAGCAAGCTCACTGTTTGGACCCCATAGGAAACACAGTAGAGTAGAAGAGTGCTCTTTTCTAAAAAGCAGAGAGTGTTTCTTGTAAGGCGAGCTAGCATTTGTTTCCCAGTCCTAAATGGCGTTGAATCACATGCAGTTTGTGTTCCTACGAGCAAGAGTTGTTTTCTGGTAAGGAAAGTCACTATTGTGCTGTCATTGCCATACACAGTGCAAATAGCACTCGCGTCTGTTCCCAGCAAGTACAGTGTATTGGACTGAAGAGGAGCTACTGTTCTTGTCAGTTTCATAAGCAGAGTTGAGCTAGATATGTTCCATGTGTGTAGGAAGCACAGTTCTTTTGTTCTGAGCAAGCTCACTGTTTGGACCCCATAGGAAACACAGTAGAGTAGAAGAGTGCTCTTTTCTCAAAAGCAGAGTGTGTTTCTTGTAAAGCGAGCAAGAGTTTGTTTCCAAGTCCTAAATGCAGTGGAATAACATGCAGTTTCAGGTCCTACGAGCAAGAGTTGTTTTCTGGTAAGAAGAGTCACTATTGTGCTGCCATTGCCATACACAGGACAAATAGCACTGGCGTCTGTTCCCAGCAAGTACAGTGTATTGGACTGAAGAGGATCTACTGTTCTTGTCAGGTTCCTAAGTAGACTTGAACTAGATATGGCCGTGTGTGTAGGAAGCACAGTTTTTTTGTTCTGAGCAAGCTCACTGTTTGAAACACATAGGAAACACAGTAGAGTAGAAGAGTGCTCTTTTCTCAAAAGCAGAGTGTGTTTCTTGGAAGTCGAGCTAGCGTTTTTTTCCCAGTCCTAAATGGAGTTGAGTCAAATGCAGTTTTTTGTCCTAAGAGCAAGAGTTGTTTTCTGGTAAGACAAGTCACTATTGTGCTCCAATTGCCATACACAGTGCAAATACCACTCGCGTCTGTTCCCGGCAAGTATGTTGTATTGGACTGAAGAGGAGCTACTGTTCTTCTCAGTTTCCTAAGCAGAGTTGAACTAGATATGGCACGTGTGTGTAGGAAGCACAGTTCTTTTGTTCTGAGCAAGCTCACTGTTCGGACCCCATAGGAAACACAGTAGAGTAGAAGAGTGCTCTTTTCTCAAAAGCAGAGTGTGTTTCATGTAAGGTGAGCTAGCATTTGTTTCCCAGTCCTAAATGGAGTTGAATCACATGCAGTTTCTGGTCCAACGAGCAAGAGTAGTTTTCTGGTAAGGAAAGTCACTATTGCACTCCCATTGCCATACACAGTGCAAATAGCACATGCGTCTGTTCCCAGCAAGTACAGTGTATCGGACTTAAGAGGAGCTACTGTTCTTGTCAGGTTCCTAAGCAGAGTTGAACTCGATATGGCCCGTGTGTGTAGGAAGCACAGTTCTTATGTTCTGAGCAAGTTCACTGTTCTGGCCCTATAGGAAACACAGTAGAGTAGAAGAGTGCTCTTTTCTCTAAAGCAGAGTGTGTTTCTTGTAAGGCGAGCTAGCGTTTGTTTCCCAGTCCTAAATGGAGTTGAGTCACATGCAGTTTTTTGTCCTACGAGCAAGAGTTGTTTTCTGGTAAGACGAGTCACTATTGTGTTCCAATTGCCATACACAGTGCAAACAGCACTCGTGTCTGTTCCCCGCAAGTAAAGTGTATTGGACTGAAGAGGAGCTACTGTTCTTGTCAGTATCCTAATCAGAGTTGAACTAGATGTGGCCCGTGTGTGTAGGAAGCACAGTTCTTTTTTTCTGAGCAAGCTCACTGTTCTGGCCCTATAGGAAACACAGTGGAGAAGAAGAGTGCTCTTTTCTCAAAAGCAGAGTGTGTTTCTTGTAAAGCGAGCTAGAGTTTGTTTCCCAGTCCTAAATGGAGTTGAATCACATGCAGTTTCTGTTCCACGAGCAAGAGTTGTTTTCTGGTAAGAAGAGTCACTATTGCGCTGCCATTGCCATACACAGGACAAATAGCACTGTCGTCTGTTCCCAGCAAGTACAGTGTTTTGGACTGAAGAGGATCTACTGTTCTTGTCAAGTTCCTAAGAAGACTTGAACTAGATATGGCCCTGTGTGTAGGAAGCACAGTTTTTTTTTTCTGAGCAAGCTCACTGTTCTGGCCCTATAGGAAACACAGTAGAGTAGAAGAGTGCTCTTTTCTCAAAAGCAGAGTGTGTTTCTTGTAAGGCGAGCTATCGTTTGTTTCCCAGTCCTAAATGGAGTTGAGTCACATGCAGTTTCTGGTCCTACGAGCAAGAGTTGATTTCTGGTAAGGAAAGTCACTATTGTGCTCCCATTGCCATACACAGTGCAAATAGCCCTCTTGTCTGTTCCCAGCAAGTACAGTGTATTGGACTGAAGAGGAGCTACTGTTCTTCTCAGTTTCCTAAGCAGAGTTGAACTAGATATGGCGCGTGTGTGTAGGAAACACAGTTCTTTTGTTCTGAGCAAGCTCACTGTTCGGACCCATAGGAAACACAGTAGAGTAGAAGAGTGCTCTTTTCTCTAAAGCAGAGTGTGTTTCATGTAAGGCGAGCTAGCATTTGTTTCCCAGTCCTAAATGGAGTTGAATCACATGCAGTTTCTTGTCCTACGAGCAAGAGTTGTTTTCTGGTAAGGAAAGTCACTATTGCGCTCCCATTGCCATACACAGTGCAAATAGCACTCGCATCTGTTCCCAGCAAGTACAGTGTATCGGACTGAAGAGGAGCTACTGTTCTTGTCAATTTCCTAAGCAGAGTTGAACTAGATATGGCCCGTGTGTCTAGGAAGCACAGTTCTTATGTTCTGAGCAAGCTCACCGTTCTGGCCCTATAGGAAACACAGTAGAGTAGAAGAGTGCTCTTTTCTCAAAAGCAGAGTGTGTTTCATGTAAAGCGAGCTAGAGTTTGTTTCCCAGTCCTAAATGGAGTTGAATCACATGCAGTTTCTGGTCCTACAAGCAAGAGTTGTTTTCTGCTAAGAAGAGACACTATTGCGCTGCCATTGCCTTACACAGGACAAATAGCACTGGCGTCTGTTCCCAGCAAGTACAGTGTATCGGCCTGAAGAGGAGCTACTGTTCTTGTCAGGTTCCTAAGCAGAATTGAACTAGATATGGCCGTGGGTGTAGGAAGCACAGTTCTTTTGTTCTGAGTAAGCTCACTGTTCTGGCCCTATAGGAAACACAGTAGAGTAGAAGAGTGCTCTTTTCTCAAAAGCAGAGTGTGTTTCTTGTAAGGCGAGCTAGCGTTTGTATCCTAGTCCTAAATGGAGTTGAATCACATGCAGTTTCAGGTCCTACAATCAAGAGTTCTTTTCTGGTAAGGAAAGTCACATTGCGCTCCCATTGCCATACACAGTGCAAATCGCATTCGCGTCTGTTCCCAGCAAGTACAGTGTATTGGACTGGATAGGTGCTACTGTTCTTGTCAGTTTCCTAAGCAGAGTTGAACTAGATATGATCCGTGTTTGTAGGAAGCACAGTTCTTTTGTTCTTTTCAAGCTCACTGTTTGGACCCCATAGGAAACACAGTAGAGTAGAAGAGTGCTCTTTTCTCTAAAGCAGAGTGTATTTCTTGTAAGGCGTGCTAGCGTTTGTTTTTATTCCTAAATGGAGTTGAATCCCATGCAGTTTCTGGTACTATGAGCAAGAGTTGTTTTATGGTAAGAAGAATCACTATTGCACTGCCATTGCCATACACAGGACAAATAGCACTGGCATCTGTTCGCAGCAAGTACAGTGTTTTGGGCTGAAGAGGCGCTACTGTTCTTCTCAGTTTCCTAAGCAGAGTTGAACTACATATGGCCCGTGTGTGTAGGAAGCACAGTTCTTTTTTTCTGAGCAAGCTCACTGTTCTGGCCCTATAGGAAACACAGTAGAGTAGAAGAGTGCTCTTTTCTCAAAAGCAGAGTGTTTTTCATGTAAGGCGAGCTGGCATTTGTTTCCCAGTCCTAAATGGAGTTGAGTCACATGCAGTTTTTTGTCCTACAAGCAAGAGTTGTTTTCTGGTAAAATAAGTCATTATTGGGCTCCAATTTCCATACACAGTGCAAATAGCACTCGCGTCTGTTCCCCGCAAGTACGTTGTATTGGACTGAATAGGAGCTACTGTTCTTGTGAGTTTCCTAAGCAGAGTTGAACTAGATATGGCCCGTGTGTGTAGGAAGCACAGTTTTTTTTCTGAGCAAGCTCACTGTTCTGGCCCTATAGGAAACACAGTAGAGTAGAAGAGTGCTCTTTTCTCTAAAGCAGAGTGTGTTTCTTGTAAGGCGAGCTATTGTTTGTTTCCCAGTCCTAAATGGAGTTGAATCACATGCAGTTTCTGGTCCTACGAGCAAGAGTTGTTTTATGGTAAGAAGAGTCACTATTGTGCTCCAATTGCCATATACAGGACAAATAGCACTGGAGTCTGTTCCCAGCAAGTACAGTGTATTGGACTGAAGAGGATCTCCTGTTCATTCAGGTTCCTAAGCAGAATTGAACTAGATAAGGCCGTGTGTGTAGGAAGCACAGTTCATTTGTTCTGAGCAAGCCCACTGTTCGGACCCTATAGGAAACACAGTAGAGTAGAAGAGTGCGCTTTTCTCGAAAGCAGAGTGTGTTTCTTGTAAGGCGAGCTAGCGTTTGTTTCCCAGTCCTAAATGGAGTTGAATCACATGCAGTTTCTGGTCCTATGAGAAAGAGTTGTTTTCTGGTAAGGAAAGTCACTACTGCGCTCCCATTGCATACACAGTGCAAATAGCACTCGCGTCTGTTCCCCGCAAGTAAAGTGTATTGGACTGAAGAGGAGCTACTGTTCTTGTCAGTTTCCTAAGCAGAGTTGAACTAGGTGTGGCGGTGTGTGTAGGAAGCACGTTTTTTTGGTTCTGAGCAAGCTCACTGTTCGGACCTCATAGGAAACACAGTAGAGTAAAAGAGTGCTCTTTTCTCTAAAGCAGAGTGTGTTTCATGTAAGGCGAGCTAGCATTTGTTTCTCAGTCCTAAATGGAGTTGAATCACATGCAGTTTCTGGTCCTATGAGCAAGAGTTGTTTTCTGGTAAGACAAGTCACTATTGCGCTCCCATTGTCATACACAGTGCAAATAGCACTCGCGTCTGTTCCCAGCAAGTACAGTGTATCGAACTGAAGAGGAGCTACTGTTCTTTTCAGTTTCCTAAGCAGAGTTGAACTAGATATGGCCCGTGTGTGTAGGAAGCACAGTTCTTTTTTTCTGAGCAAGCTCACTGTTCGTACCCCATAGGAAACACAGTAGCGTAGAAGAGTGCTCTTTTCTCAAAAGCAGAGTGTGTTTCATGGAAGGCAAGCTAGCATTTGTTCTCAGTCCTAAATGGAGTTGAATCATATGCAGTTTCTGGTCCTAAGAGCAAGAGTTGTTTTCTGGTAAGGAAAGTCACTATTGTGCTCCCATTGCAATCCACAGTGCAAATAGCACTCGTGTCTGTTCCCAGCAAGTACAGTGTATCGGACTGAAGAGGAGCTACTGTTCTTGTGAGTTTCCTAAGCAGAGTTGAACTAGATATGGCCCATGTGTGTAGGAAGCACAGTTTTTTTTCTGAGCAAGCTCACTGTTCTGGCCCTATAGGAAACACAGTAGAGTAGAAGAGTGCTCTTTTCTCTAAAGCAGAGTGTGTTTCTTGTAAGGCGAGCTATTGTTTGTTTCCAAGTGCTAAATGGAGTTGAATCACATGCAGTTTCTGGTCCTACGAGCAAGAGTTGTTTTATGGTAAGAAGAGTCACTATTGTGCTCCAATTGCCATATACAGGACAAATAGCACTGGAGTCTGTTCCCAGCAAGTACAGTGTATTGGACTGAAGAGGATCTCCTGATCATTCAGGTTCCTAAGCAGAATTGAACTAGATAAGGCCGTGTGTGTAGGAAGCACAGTTCATTTGTTCTGAGCAAGCCCACTGTTCGGACCCTATAGGAAACACAGTAGAGTAGAAGAGTGCGCTTTTCTCGAAAGCAGAGTGTGTTTCTTGTAAGGCGAGCTAGCGTTTGTTTCCCAGTCCTAAATGGAGTTGAATCACATGCAGTTTCTGGTCCTATGAGAAAGAGTTGTTTTCTGGTAAGGAAAGTAACTACTGCGCTCCCATTGCATACACAGTGCAAATAGCACTCGCGTCTGTTCCCCGCAAGTAAAGTGTATTGGACTGAAGAGGAGCTACTGTTCTTGTCAGTTTCCTAAGCAGAGTTGAACTAGGTGTGGCGGTGTGTGTAGGAAGCACGTTTTTTTGGTTCTGAGCAAGCTCACTGTTCGGACCTCATAGGAAACACAGTAGAGTAAAAGAGTGCTCTTTTCTCTAAAGCAGAGTGTGTTTCTTGTAAGGCGAGCTAGCGTTTGTTTCCCAGTCCTAAATGCAGTGGAATAACATGCAGTTTCTGGTCCTACGAGCAAGAGTTGTTTTCTGGTAAGGAAAGTCACTATTGCGCTCCCATTGCCATACACAGTGCAAATAGCCCTCCCGTCTGTTCCCAGCAAGTACAGTGTATTGGACTGAAGAGGAGCTACTGTTCTTCTCAGTTTCCTAAGCAGAGTTGAACTAGATATGGCCCGTGTGTAGGAAGCACAGTTCTTTTTTTCTGAGCAAGCTCACTGTTCTGGCCCTATAGGAAACACAGTAGAGTAAAAGAGTGCTCTTTTCTCAAAAGCAGAGTGTGCTTAATGTAAGGCGAGCTAGCATTTGTTTCACAGTCCTAAATGGAGTTGAATCACATGCAGTTTCTGCTCCTAAGAGCAAGAGTTGTTTTCTGGTAAGGAAAGTCACTATTGCGCTCGAATTGCCATACACAGGACAAATAGCACTGGCGTCTGTTCCCAGCAAGTACCGTGTATTGGACTGAAGAGGATCTACTGTTCTTGTCAGGTTCCTAAGCAGAATTGAACTAGATATGGCCGTGGGTGTAGGAAGCACAGTTCTTTTGTTCTGAGCAAGCTCACTGTTCGGACACCCTAAGAAACACAGTAGAGTAGAAGAGTGCTCTTTTCTCTAAAGCAGAGTGTGTTTCTTGTAAGGCGAGATAGCGTTTGTTTCCCAGTCCTAAATGGAGTTGAATCACATGCAGTTTCTGGTCCTAAGAGCAAGAGTTGTTTTCTGGTAAGGAAAGTCACTATTGCGCTCCCATTGCCCTACACAAGGCAAATAGCACTCGCGTCTTTTCCCAGCAAGTACAGTGTATTGGACTGAATAGGAGCTACTGTTCTTGTCAGTTTCCTAAGCAGAGTTGAACTAGATATGGTCCGTGTGTGCAGGAAGCACAGTTCTTTTGTTCTGTGCAAGCTCACTGTTTGGAACCCATAGGAAACAAGTAGAGTAGAAGAGTGCTCTTTTCTCTAAAGCAGAGTGTGTTTCTTGCAAGTCGAGCTAGCGTTTGTTTCCCAGTCCTAAATGGTGTGGAATAACATGCAGTTTCAGGTCCTATGAGCAAGAGTTGATTTCTGGTAAGGAAAGTCACTATTGTGCTCCCATTGCCATACACAGTGCAAATAGCCCTCCTGTCTGTTCCCAGCAAGTACAGTGTATTGGACTGAAGAGGAGCTACTGTTCTTCTCAGTTTCCTAAGCAGAGTTGAACTAGATATGGCGCGTGTGTGTAGGAAACACAGTTCTTTTGTTCTGAGCAAGCTCACTGTTCGGACCCATAGGAAACACAGTAGAGTAGAAGAGTGCTCTTTTCTCTAAAGCAGAGTGTGTTTCATGTAAGGCGAGCTAGCATTTGTTTCCCAGTCCTAAATGGAGTTGAATCACATGCAGTTTCTTGTCCTACGAGCAAGAGTTGTTTTCTGGTAAGGAAAGTCACTATTGCGCTCACATTGCCATACACAGTGCAAATAGCACTCGCATCTGTTCCCAGCAAGTACAGTGTATCGGACTGAAGAGGAGCTACTGTTCTTGTCAATTTCCTAAGCAGAGTTGAACTAGATATGGCCCGTGTGTCTAGGAAGCACAGTTCTTATGTTCTGAGCAAGCTCACCGTTCTGGCCCTATAGGAAACACAGTAGAGTAGAAGAGTGCTCTTTTCTCAAAAGCAGAGTGTGTTTCATGTAAAGCGAGCTAGAGTTTGTTTCCCAGTCCTAAATGGAGTTGAATCACATGCAGTTTCTGGTCCTACAAGCAAGAGTTGTTTTCTGCTAAGAAGAGACACTATTGCGCTGCCATTGCCTTACACAGGACAAATAGCACTGGCGTCTGTTCCCAGCAAGTACAGTGTATTGGACTGAAGAGGATCTACTGTTCTTGTCAGGTTCCTAAGCAGAATTGAACTAGATATGGCCTTGGGTGTAGGAAGCACAGTTCTTTTGTTCTGAGTAAGCTCACTGCTTGGACCCCATAGGAAACACAGTAGAGTAGAAGAGTGCTATTTTCTCAAAAGCAGAGTGTGTTTCTTGTAAAGCGAGTTAGAGTTTGTTTCCCAGTCCTAAATGGAGTTGAATCACATGCAGTTTCTGTTCCACGAGCAAGAGTTGTTTTCTGGTAAGAAGAGTCACTATTGCGCTGCCATTGCCATACACAGGACAAATAGCACTGTCGTCTGTTCCCAGCAAGTACAGTGTTTTGGACTGAAGAGGATCTACTGTTCTTGTCAAGTTCCTAAGAAGACTTGAACTAGATATGGCCCTGTGTGTAGGAAGCACAGTTTTTTTTTTCTGAGCAAGCTCACTGTTCTGGCCCTATAGGAAACACAGTAGAGTAGAAGAGTGCTCTTTTCTCTAAGGCAGAGTGTGTTTCTTGTAAGGCGAGTTATCGTTTGTTTCCCAGTCCTAAATGGAGTTGAGTCACATGTAGTTTCTGGTCCTACCAGCAAGAGTTGTTTTATGGTAAGAAGAGTCACTATTGCACTGCCATTGCCATATACAGGACAAATAGCACTGGCGTCTGTTCCCAGCAAGTACAGTGTATTGGACTGAAGAGGATCTACTGTTCTTGTCAGGTTCCTAAGCACAATTGAACTAGATATGGCCGTGCGTGTAGGAAGCACAGTTCTTTTGTTCTGAGCAAGCTCACTGTTCGGACCCAATAGGAAACACAGTAGTGTAGAAGAGTGCTCTTTTCTCAAAAGCAGAGTGTGTTTCTTGTAAGGCGAGCTAGCGTTTGTATCCTAGTCCTAAATGGAGTTGAATCACATGCAGTTTCAGGTCCTACGATCAAGAGTTCTTTTCTGGTAAGGAAAGTCACATTGCGCTCCCATTGCCATACACAGTGCAAATCGCATTCGCGTCTGTTCCCAGAAAGTACAGTGTATTGGACTGGATAGGTGCTACTGTTCTTGTCAGTTTCCTAAGCAGAGTTGAACTAGATATGATCCGTGTTTGTAGGAAGCACAGTTCTTTTGTTCTTTGCAAGCTCACTGTTTGGACCCCATAGGAAACACAGTAGAGTAGAAGAGTGCTCTTTTCTCTAAAGCAGAGTGTATTTCTTGTAAGGCGTGCTAGCGTTTGTTTTGCATTCCTAAATGGAGTTGAATCCCATGCAGTTTCTGGTACTATGAGCAAGAGTTGTTTTATGGTAAGAAGAATCACTATTGCACTGCCATTGCCATACACAGGACAAATAGCACTGGCATCTGTTAGCAGCAAGTACAGTGTTTTGGGCTGAAGAGGCGCTACTGTTCTTCTCAGTTTCCTAAGCAGAGTTGAACTACATATGGCCCGTGTGTGTAGGAAGCACAGTTCTTTTTTTCTGAGCAAGCTCACTGTTCTGGCCCTATAGGAAACACAGTAGAGTAGAAGAGTGCTCTTTTCTCAAAAGCAGAGTGTGTTTCTTGTAAAGCGAGCTAGAGTTTGTTTCCCAGTCCTAAATGGAGTTGAATCACATGCAGTTTCTGGTCCACGAGCAAGAGTTGTTTTCTGGTAAGGAGAGTCACTATTGTGCTGCCATTGCCATACACAGGACAAATAGCACTGGCGTCTGTTCCCAGCAAGTACAGTGTTTTGGACTGAAGAGGATCTACTGTTCTTGTCAGGTTCCTAAGCAGACTTGAACTAGATATGGCCGTGTGTGTAGGAATCACAGTTTTTTTGTACTGAGCAAGCTCACTTTTCGGAACACATAGGAAACACAGTAGAGTAGAAGAGTGCTCTTTTCTCAAAAGCAGAGTGTGTTTCTTGGAAGTCGAGCTAGCGTTTGTTTCCCAGTCCTAAATGGTGTTGAGTCACATGCAGTTTTTTGTCCTACAAGCAAGAGTTGTTTTCTGGTAAGATAAGTCATTATTGGGCTCCAATTTCCATACACAGTGCAAATAGCACTCGCGTCTGTTCCCCGCAAGTACGTTGTATTGGACTGAATAGGAGCTACTGTTCTTGTCAGTTTACTAAGCAAAGTTGAACTAGATATGATACATGTGTGTAGGAAGCACAGTTCTTTGGTTCTGAGCAAGCTCACTGTTTGGACCTCATAGGAAACACAGTAGAGTAGAAGAGTGCTCTTTTCTCAAAAGCAGAGTGTGTTTCATGTAAGGCGAGCTAGCATTTGTTTCTCAGTCCTAAATGGAGTTGAATCACATGCAGTTTCTGGTCCTACGAGCAAGAGTTGTTTTCTGGTAAGACAAGTCACTATTGCGCTCCCATTGTCATACACAGTGTAAATAGCACTCGCGTCTGTTCCCAGCAAGTACAGTGTATCGAACTGAAGAGGAGCTACTGTTCTTGTCAGTTTCCTAAGCAGAGTTGAACTAGATATGGCCCGTGTGTGTAGGAAGCACAGTTCTTTTTTTCTGAGCAAGCTCACTGTTCGTACCCCATAGGAAACACAGTAGAGTAGAAGAGTGCTCTTTTCTCAAAAGCAGAGTGTGTTTCATGGAAGGCAAGCTAGCATTTGTTCTCAGTCCTAAATGGAGTTGAATCATATGCAGTTTCTGGTCCTACGAGCAAGAGTTGTTTTCTGGTAAGGAAAGTCACTATTGTGCTCCCATTGCAATCCACAGTGCAAATAGCACTCGTGTCTGTTCCCAGCAAGTACAGTGTATCGGACTGAAGAGGAGCTACTGTTCTTGTGAGTTTCCTAAGCAGAGTTGAACTAGATATGGCCCGTGTGTGTAGGAAGCACAGTTTTTTTTCTGAGCAAGCTCACTGTTCTGGCCGTATAGGAAACACAGTAGAGTAGAAGAGTGCTCTTTTCTCTAAAGCAGAGTGTGTTTCTTGTAAGGCGAGCTATTGTTTGTTTCCCAGTCCTAAATGGAGTTGAATCACATGCAGTTTCTGGTCCTACGAGCAAGAGTTGTTTTATGGTAAGAAGAGTCACTATTGTGCTCCAATTGCCATATACAGGACAAATAGCACTGGAGTCTGTTCCCAGCAAGTACAGTGTATTGGACTGAAGAGGATCTCCTGATCATTCAGGTTCCTAAGCAGAATTGAACTAGACAAGGCCGTGTGTGTAGGAAGCACAGTTCATTTGTTCTGAGCAAGCCCACTGTTCGGACTCTATAGGAAACACAGTAGAGTAGAAGAGTGCGCTTTTCTCGAAAGCAGAGTGTGTTTCTTGTAAGGCGAGCTAGCGTTTGTTTCCCAGTCCTAAATGGAGTTGAATCACATGCAGTTTCTGGTCCTATGAGAAAGAGTTGTTTTCTGGTAAGGAAAGTCACTACTGCGCTCCCATTGCATACACAGTGCAAATAGCACTCGCGTCTGTTCCCCGCAAGTAAAGTGTATTGGACTGAAGAGGAGCTACTGTTCTTGTCAGTTTCCTAAGCAGAGTTGAACTAGGTGTGGCGGTGTGTGTAGGAAGCACGTTTTTTTTGGTTCTGAGCAAGCTCACTGTTCGGACCTCATAGGAAACACAGTAGAGTAAAAGAGTGCTCTCTTCTCTAAAGCAGAGTGTGTTTCTTGTAAGGTGAGCTAGCGTTTGTTTCCCAGTCCTAAATGCAGTGGAATAACATGCAGTTTCTGGTCCTACGAGCAAGAGTTGTTTTCTGGTAAGGAAAGTCACTATTGCGCTCCCATTGCCATACACAGTGCAAATAGCCCTCCCGTCTGTTCCCAGCAAGTACAGTGTATTGGACTGAAGAGGAGATACTGTTCTTCTCAGTTTCCTAAGCAGAGTTGAACTAGATATGGCCCGTGTGTAGGAAGCACAGTTCTTTTTTTCTGAGCAAGCTCACTGTTCTGGCCCTATAGGAAACACAGTAGAGTAAAAGAGTGCTCTTTTCTCAAAAGCAGAGTGTGCTTCATGTAAGGCGAGCTAGCATTTGTTTCACAGTCCTAAATGGAGTTGAATCACATGCAGTTTCTGCTCCTAAGAGCAAGAGTTGTTTTCTGGTAAGGAAAGTCACTATTGTGCTGGAATTGCCATACACAGGACAAATAGCACTGGCGTCTGTTCCCAGCAAGTACAGTGTATTGGACTGAAGAGGATCTACTGTTCTTGTCAGGTTCCTAAGCAGAATTGAACTAGATATGGCCGTGGGTGTAGGAAGCACAGTTCTTTTGTTCTGAGCAAGCTCACTGTTCGGACACCATAAGAAACACAGTAGAGTAGAAGAGTGCTCTCTTCTCTAAAGCAGAGTGTGTTTCTTGTAAGGCGAGATAGCGTTTGTTTCCCAGTCCTAAATGGAGTTGAATCACATGCAGTTTCTGGTCCTAAGAGCAAGAGTATTTTTCTGGTAAGGAAAGTCACTATTGCGCTCCCATTGCCCTACACAAGGCAAATAGCACTCGCGTCTTTTCCAAGCAAGTACAGTGTATTGGACTGAATAGGAGCTACTGTTCTTGTCAGTTTCCTAAGCAGAGTTGAACTAGATATGGTCCGTGTGTGCAGGAAGCACAGTTCTTTTGTTCTGTGCAAGCTCACTGTTTGGAACCCATAGGAAACACAGTAGAGTAGAAGAGTGCTCTTTTCTCTAAAGCAGAGTGTGTTTCTTGCAAGGCGAGCTAGCGTTTGTTTCCCAGTCCTAAATGGAGTGGAATCACATGCAGTTTCTGGTCCTACGAGCAAGAGTTGATTTCTGGTAAGGAAAGTCACTATTGTGCTCCCATTGCCATACACAGTGCAAATAGCCCTCCTGTCTTTTCCCAGCAAGTACAGTGTATTGGACTGAAGAGGAGCTACTGTTCTTCTCAGTTTCCTAAGCAGAGTTGAACTAGATATGGCGCGTGTGTGTAGGAAACACAGTTCTTTTGTTCTGAGCAAGCTCACTGTTCGGACCCATAGGAAACACAGTAGAGTAGAAGAGTGCTCTTTTCTCTAAAGCAGAGTGTGTTTCATGCAAGGCGAGCTAGCATTTGTTTCCCAGTCCTAAATGGAGTTGAATCACATGCAGTTTCTTGTCCTACGAGCAAGAGTTGTTTTCTGGTAAGGAAAGTCACTATTGCGCTCCCATTGCCATACACAGTGCAAATAGCACTCGCATCTGTTCCCAGCAAGTACAGTGTATCGGACTGAAGAGGATCTACTGTTCTTGTCAGGTTCCTAAGCAGAATTGAACTAGATATGGCCTTGGGTGTAGGAAGCACAGTTCTTTTGTTCTGAGTAAGCTCACTGTTTGGACCCCATAGGAAACACAGTAGAGTAGAAGAGTGCTCTTTTCTCAAAAGCAGAGTGTGTTTCTTGTAAAGCGAGCTAGAGTTTGTTTCCCAGTCCTAAATGGAGTTGAATCACATGCAGTTTCTGTTCCACGAGCAAGAGTTGTTTTCTGGTAAGAAGAGTCACTATTGCGCTGCCATTGCCATACACAGGACAAATAGCACTGTCGTCTGTTCCCAGCAAGTACAGTGTTTTGGACTGAAGAGGATCTACTGTTCTTGTCAAGTTCCTAAGAAGACTTGAACTAGATATGGCCCTGTGTGTAGGAAGCACAGTTTTTTTTTTTTCTGAGCAAGCTCACTGTTCTGGCCCTATAGGAAACACAGTAGAGTAGAAGAGTGCTCTTTTCTCTAAAGCAGAGTGTGTTTCTTGTAAGGCGAGTTATCGTTTGTTTCCCAGTCCTAAATGGAGTTGAGTCACATGTAGTTTCTGGACCTACCAGCAAGAGTTGTTTTATGGTAAGAAGAGTCACTATTGCACTGCCATTGCCATATACAGGACAAATAGCACTGGCGTCTGTTCCCAGCAAGTACAGTGTATTGGACTGAAGAGGATCTACTGTTCTTGTCAGGTTCCTAAGCACAATTGAACTAGATATGGCCGTGCGTGTAGGAAGCACAGTTCTTTTGTTCTGAGCAAGCTCACTGTTCGGACCCAATAGGAAACACAGTAGAGTAGAAGAGTGCTCTTTACTCAAAAGCACAGTGTGTTTCATGTAAGGCGAGCTAGCATTTGTTTCCCAGTCCTAAAAGGAGTTGAATCACATGCAGTTTCTGGTCCTACGAGCAAGAGTTGTTTTCTGGTAAGGAAAGTCACTATTGCGCTCCCATTGCCATACACAGTGCAAATAGCACTGGCGTCTGTTCCCAGCAAGTACAGTGTATGGGACTGAAAAGGAGCTACTGTTCTTCTCAGTTTCCTAAGCAGAGTTGAAGTAGATATGGCTCGTGTGTGTAGGAAGCACAGTTCTTATGTTCTGAGCAAGCTCACTGTTCTGGCCCTATAGGAAACACAGTAGAGTAGAAGAGTGCTCTTTTCTCAAAAGCAGAGTGTGTTTCTTGTAAGGCGAGCTAGCGTTTGTATCCTAGTCCTAAATGGAGTTGAATCACATGCAATTTCAGGTCCTACGATCAAGAGTTCTTTTCTGGTAAGGAAAGTCACATTGCGCTCCCATTGCCATACACAGTGCAAATCGCATTCGCGTCTGTTCCCAGCAAGTACAGTGTATTGGACTGGATAGGTGCTACTGTTCTTGTCAGTTTCCTAAGCAGAGTTGAACTAGATATGATCCGTGTTTGTAGGAAGCACAGTTCTTTTGTTCTTTGCAAGCTCACTGTTTGGACCCCATAGGAAACACAGTAGAGTAGAAGAGTGCTCTTTTCTCTAAAGCAGAGTGTATTTCTTGTAAGGCGTGCTAGCGTTTGTTTTGCATTCCTAAATGGAGTTGAATCCCATGCAGTTTCTGGTACTATGAGCAAGAGTTGTTTTATGGTAAGAAGAATCACTATTGCACTGCCATTGCCATACACAGGACAAATAGCACTGGCATCTGTTAGCAGCAAGTACAGTGTTTTGGGCTGAAGAGGCGCTACTGTTCTTCTCAGTTTCCTAAGCAGAGTTGAACTACATATGGCCCGTGTGTGTAGGAAGCACAGTTCTTTTTTTCTGAGCAAGTTCACTGTTCTGGCCCTATAGGAAACACAGTAGAGTAGAAGAGTGCTCTTTTCTCAAAAGCAGAGTGTGTTTCTTGTAAAGCGAGCTAGAGTTTGTTTCCCAGTCCTAAATGGAGTTGAATCACATGCAGTTTCTGGTCCACGAGCAAGAGTTGTTTTCTGGTAAGGAGAGTCACTATTGCGCTGCCATTACCATACACAGTACAAATAGCACTGGCGTCTGTTCCCAGCAAGTACAGTGTATTGGACTGAAGAGGATCTACTGTTCTTGTCAGGTTCCTAAGCAGACTTGAACTAGATATGGCCGTGTGTGTAGGAATCACAGTTTTTTTGTACTGAGCAAGCTCACTTTTCGGAACACATAGGAAACACAGTAGAGTAGAAGAGTGCTCTTTTCTCAAAAGCAGAGTGTGTTTCTTGGAAGTCGAGCTAGCGTTTGTTTCCCAGTCCTAAATGGTGTTGAGTCACATGCAGTTTTTTGTCCTACAAGCAAGAGTTGTTTTCTGGTAAGATAAGTCATTATTGGGCTCCAATTTCCATACACAGTGCAAATAGCACTCGCGTCTGTTCCCCGCAAGTACGTTGTATTGGACTGAATAGGAGCTACTGTTCTTGTCAGTTTACTAAGCAAAGTTGAACTAGATATGATACATGTGTGTAGGAAGCACAGTTCTTTGGTTCTGAGCAAGCTCACTGTTTGGACCTCATAGGAAACACAGTAGAGTAGAAGAGTGCTCTTTTCTCAAAAGCAGAGTGTGTTTCATGTAAGGCGAGCTAGCATTTGTTTCTCAGTCCTAAATGGAGTTGAATCACATGCAGTTTCTGGTCCTACGAGCAAGAGTTGTTTTCTGGTAAGACAAGTCACTATTGCGCTCCCATTGTCATACACAGTGCAAATAGCACTCGCGTCTGTTCCCAGCAAGTACAGTGTATCGAACTGAAGAGGAGCTACTGTTCTTGTCAGTTTCCTAAGCAGAGTTGAACTAGATATGGCCCGTGTGTGTAGGAAGCACAGTTCTTTTTTTCTGAGCAAGCTCACTGTTCGTACCCCATAGGAAACACAGTAGAGTAGAAGAGTGCTCTTTTCTCAAAAGCAGAGTGTGTTTCATGGAAGGCAAGCTAGCATTTGTTCTCAGTCCTAAATGGAGTTGAATCATATGCAGTTTCTGGTCCTACGAGCAAGAGTTGTTTTCTGGTAAGGAAAGTCACTATTGTGCTCCCATTGCAATCCACAGTGCAAATAGCACTCGTGTCTGTTCCCAGCAAGTACAGTGTATCGGACTGAAGAGAAGCTACTGTTCTTGTGAGTTTCCTAAGCAGAGTTGAACTAGATATGGCCCGTGTGTGTAGGAAGCACAGTTTTTTTTCTGAGCAAGCTCACTGTTCTGGCCCTATAGGAAACACAGTAGAGTAGAAGAGTGCTCTTTTCTCTAAAGCAGAGTATGTTTCTTGTAAGGTGAGCTATTGTTTGTTTCCCAGTCCTAAATGGAGTTGAATCACATGCAGTTTCTGGTCCTACGAGCAAGAGTTGTTTTATGGTAAGAAGAGTCACTATTGTGCTCCAATTGCCATATACAGGACAAATAGCACTGGAGTCTGTTCCCAGCAAGTACAGTGTATTGGACTGAAGAGGATCTCCTGATCATTCAGGTTCGTAAGCAGAATTGAACTAGATAAGGCCGTGTGTGTAGGAAGCACAGTTCATTTGTTCTGAGCAAGCCCACTGTTCGGACCCTATAGGAAACACAGTAGAGTAGAAGAGTGTGCTTTTCTCGAAAGCAGAGTGTGTTTTTTGTAAGGCGAGCTAGCATTTGTT